>NC_067489.1:66174570-66259570 GCF_947179515.1 Apodemus sylvaticus
AAAAAAAAAAAAACAACAGTGAAATCTCCAAATTTCTTATCTGAATGTCTTTATCAAGGGTAAAGCCTGATTTCTCATAGTCCAGCTCACAAGACCATCCTTCCTTACTGTTAGTCAGGGTTCAGTGCATTTTTCCAGACTGTTTACAAAAGCAAAATGCAACCTGCAGAGGGAAGTGCTAACATAGCTGCCTGGGGCTGTCTTCTGAAGTGCTTGCTGGCAAGGCTGGCCTGACTGGTTCTGGGAATGCAGTCTTTGAAGTTTCCTAAGCAGATAAGGACTGTGGTTTGCTGTGCCTTGGTTGTTTGTACCAACAATGTGACTCATGGTAGGCATCTGCTTTCCTTCTAAGAGCCTGATAGTTAACAGTGGTTGCTAAGCAGAGAATGCCCATGTATTCTCCTTATTAAGACACTCCTACACCCCAAGACTGTTTAAATGGGTATGGTTGGGAAGGAACCCAGGACACTTACTGCTATATTTTTCATGGTAGAGGTGGCTATGTGCTTTATGTGCATCATGTAGGAAGTGGCATACAGATGCTCCACACGCCACTGGTGTCTCTTCTTTCTGACATCTACTTGCATGTCCTTGCTGTCACAGCACAATTAATCTGACCTGGGAACCTATAGGCTGATCCTGAGCCCTTCAAGTGAATCACTTCATCTCCCAACAAGACCCAAACCACAGAATCAGCTCTTCCACAGGAGTGATTAATTTTTTCTGAAGGGGAAAAATAGAGTTAGCAATTATCAAATCTGCACAATCAGTTGGGATTTTTAGGAAAGAGGCAGAAAAGTGTTCCTTCTCCCTCCAGGAAATACAGGACAATCAAGTAGGACTGATGAGACAGGTTTTCCATTACTGAGACTCAACTGTAACTTTCACAGGCTGCTTGCTGCCATTTAATTAATGGGAAGAGAACAGTTTGGTGAGTACAAGGACGGCTGTCAGACTATGAATTTAGAGAGAGTCCCAAACAATAAATCTGCTTTCTGCCAGAGGCAACCAAATCAGAGAGAGAGAGAAAACAGCTGCAATGTGTGCTACCACCATGGAGACTTGAGTTTTCATTTCTCAAATTCAATTTTAGCAAAATATAATTGAACACACCTCACCTCCACTTTTAAATTTATACAGCTTAAAAAGATTTGGAACTAAATTACCACCAAATAGCATTTATTACTGAATTGCTGAGCACATTAGACATGAAAACAGTAATGTTTAAAAAAATCTGATTTTCCCTCCAGTGGAGAAAAACTTGTTCAGTTTGTTAGTTACTCTGAATATGGAAAGTTCTGTTTCATTTTTAATTTCTTTATAAATACATAAACCTAGATTAAAGAAATTCCAAATAGATATGCACCTGGGCGAACAAATCTGTTGCTCTGGTAACCTCTCTGATATCAAAAATGGCCAGAAAGGATATGAACCAGCCTTACCCAAATATTTTGTTATAGTTCTTAGGTAAATATGGGATATGGTCCAACAGCTATGCTGGGAAATGTCAGGAGTAAACTAATAAATCTTTAGTGCTATCTTGCATAGAGTTTTAACCCTACTGTGGGTTCCATCTTCATGCACTGTTCTAGAAAAACTGTACACAGATCACCTCATCATGTAAATGCAAGTCATATGTGCTAAGAAGAGATAGTGTGGAGAAAAGAAGGCAAATCGAATAGGGCTCACCAGAGGAACTTCTGGAGCCTTTCTTCTTGAAAATATAAAATTTCAAAGACAGAGAGTAGGAACCTTACTATGAGTTCACAGGAAGAAAGAGAATTCAAGACCCTGCTAAAAACAAAGTAAAAGAAAACAAACAGACCTGGGAGAATCAGTCTACTTCGCTACACTACTTACACTCAGTAACTCAGCTCCAAAGATAAAGGTAAGATAAAACTACTCAGGAACTCAAAAGCTCCAGCAAGTAGCTCTAAGTGGGCAAATCATTCTTATGTTCTTATCCAAAGAACCTGAAAAAGTCATGTTTCTCGACTGGACCAAATTTCATCAGTACCTGAGGATGGGCTTCTTCACAAAAGTTAGCAGTTACATATTGATGTCTCCTCTGCTGTGCTTGGGTCTAGAAAGTTTTCTCAGATTAATAGATACCCTGGAAAACCACTTTTCTGTAGGATTATTATTATTTAAATGAAGCTTTAAGATTAATAGGAATCTTTGGGGTTGGAGGACAAATCCCACACTATAAGCCTAGGCTGGCCTGGAATTCTCTCTGAAACCTATACTAGTGTCAAACACATAAGACTCAAAATGCACAGTAATCCTCTTGGCTCAACTCTTCTCCCAACTCCACAGCCAGTGAAAAACAAGAATGTGAAGATATTTAGAAGGACTTATTCTGGGATTCCAGCCCCTGGTACATGAATATTTCTCTGATAATAACTGATGTTGAGGAATCATGGACCACCACCATTGATTTTGTCCCGTGATTGACTTGACTGGCCAATATCCTGCAGGCCAGGACTTCATTGCAGTTTTCCATCCATCCTCAATATCTAGTACAGTACTGCAAACATAGCAAGCACCTAATAAGGATTCTTATAGGAATGAAATGAACATATAAATAGATTTTTTTACTTAGAATAATGTCCCTAAGTTTATCCACATTATTACATGGTAGATATGTTGTAGTTTTCAAAAACTGCCAAAAGAGATTATTTAATGTTTTTAATCAAAAAATAACTCTATATGGTAATAGATTTGCTAATTACTCTGATTTATTTAACCTACATTCTAAGCATATCAAAATATCACTGAGCTTTATAAATATATACAATTATTTATCTACCAAAATTAAAATTTTAATTAAAACCTAAGTAAAAGAACAGAAAAGCTCTGAAGAAGAAAAGTAGTCAAGTTAGCAACATGAATTATATCTTGCTTTCCGCACGGTCTCCAGGAGGCTAAGAATGGAAGAATCTGGGCAGAGCTGGAAGAAAAGATACGTTGTCTGCATCATCCTTAAGCATCACACAAGAGGAATACAAACAGGGCACACAGCCTACAAAGGGCGAGCCCAGTTCATGATGTGAGAGAGTCATAGAGAATGTGTAGGTGCCACAGTATTTGAATCACATTACTACAGTATTTTAGAAACAAGGAGTAGCCTGCAGTATTTAATAAAATCCATTAACACAGAGGAGTTTTATATTCTTTTCCTTCATGGGCAAAGTCTTCTGTTGGTCCCTGAATCACTAGGGTTTGAGCTAGGGAAGGCCTTCCTTTATGAGGAGTGGTTATGGACCCAAATTGTGGGCTATTCTGACCCCACAAGCCACGTGGGGGTCACACACTGTCTAAGCTTAGCTGTTTATTCAAATCTCACAGGGTTAGCAATGGGGGAAAAACACAACACAACCTTTTCTGTGTGTCACTGTCTTCTTAGTTTCTATACTTCCACTTTGGTCCCTTTTGTAGATCACCACATCTTGGTAAGTTCTGAAAGCATTGGAACCCTTCAGTATCATATGGATTCCTGAATGATAGCTACAGAAAGCAAGAAAAATCTTTTTCCCTTTATGCTAGGTTATATGAGCTTGAAAAAATGAGTTAGAAATTAGCCCTTCTGTCATTGAACACATACTTGTTCACAAGTACAAAAGGAAAGTAAATTAAAAGTACATTAAAAGGTTAATTGACAAACAATGGAACACCATTCATCTTTGAAAAGGAATGAAATTCTCATTCATGTTATAACATGGGTAAACTCAGAGACAACTGTGCTAATGACCAAGTCAAATGTAACAGACAAATAAATGTTGTAGGTACCTAGAGTGGTTAAATTTATATATATATATATATATATATATATATATATATATATAAATTTACATATATTATATATATATACAGCAAGTAAAATCCTTAGTACTGATGTTGGGGAAGAGGGAGTGGGGATTTACTGTTTATAGTTACAAAGAGACAAAATGAGTGCCAAAGCTAGATGGTAGGGATGGTTACACAATAATGTGGCTGTGCCATTGCTACTGAACACTGTTCATGTTTACATGTGTGCTTTTAACCCTAATTGGGTTAAATTATCCAATTTAAAGACACCTACATATCAGTAAAGCATACCTCTAAATGTGTCTGTAAGGGCATATCCAGAGATGATTGGCATGTAGAACAACAGCTAAAGGGATAAGATGTGCCATAGATATGGATCACATTGTCCAATACACCACAACACAGATGGAACAAAGGTACAAGAATGGAGTCAGTAAACATGCACGAGCACAAGTCTTCTTGAAAAAATGGTCTACTGCTGATGCTGTCACTGATGGACATCCAACTTTATTCTCTCTTGTCTTCCAACATTATTTCACACTGATGGCCTTCCAGTGATCTTCTGAGTCTGAGCTTCAGACTCAGGCTGCAACATTGGACCTTCATGTTGAGACACTTCTAGATCCCTAGACCCTAGCATCTATTGAGTCCTATACCTACAGTATGTAGAATGATATTGTTATACAGTCTAGTTTCCAATTATGTAACTACTGAAATCTCCTTTTAAATTATATGTGTGCACATTTGTCCTTATTGCCTTGGCTCTGCTCCTCTAGAGAACTGGGATTGACAGAAGTGGCAAATTTTATGTTATAGCATTGAAAAGATTTGGTATATACATTTTACACCAATATTTTTAAATAAACAATACACTATGTTAAAACCATTGAATTAGACTCTTTAAATAGGTGATCGGCATGGGGTATAAATTTGAATTTTAATAAAAGTGTTTTCATTTTAAAAATAAGTGTAACCCAATCACCAAAGAATACACATGGAATGCAATCTCTGATAAGTGGATATTAATTAGCCCAGAAGCCCTGAATAACCAAGGCACAAATCACATAACAAATGACTCCCATGAAGAAATATGGAGAAGGTCCTGATCCTGGAAAGGATTGATCTAGCATTGGAGGAGAATATAAGGACAGAGAAAAAAAGGAGGGAGGTAATCGGAGAATGGATGGAGAGAAGAAGGTTTATGGGACATATGGGGAGGGGGGATCCGGGAAAGGGGAAATCATTTGGAATGTAAACAAAGAATATAGAAAATAAAAATATTTTTTAAAAAAGTGTGGGTCTTCCAATGTGCTCAATTACCAATTTAATTCAATCAACTGGCAATCGAAGTCCCCCACAGAGATTATGTTAATGAACTCATATGCACTGGGGGGTTCAGACCATTACCAAATCAGGCTTTTTCAAACATTGTTTCTCCCTACTTGATCCTCCAACTTCCCTTAATCACTGTGCAATTATTTATATAGTCATACTAATAAAATAGTGTCTTAAGTTTCCTTGAATATATCTTCAAACTTGGATGGAAAGTAAAAAGCATACTCAAGTACTTAGGAATGCTGCTTTCTACAAAGATTCTAGAGCAAGATGAGAGTTGATATTTTAGCTGACGTCCTGGGTCAGTGTTACCTATAAGATACTAGGAGCTTCTGTAGTCTTGCTACCAATCAATATAGTACTCTTACTAAAGAAAGCTGACTATTCCAGCCAGCAGAAGTCTTTTCTCTAGAAATATTCACCAGTAGTTTTTCTAGAAACAACAGACAATATAGCAGTGCCTCAGAATACTTTCTCAAAGTATTTCTACACCTACAAATATAACACACGTAGAAAGCCAACATCCCCATTGGTCCGGAGAAGGTTCAATGCCACAGTGTAGGGGAATACCAGGACAGGGAAGCTGGAGAGGGTTGATTGGGAAACAAGGGGAGAGGAGATGGGTTATGAGACTTTCGGAGGAAGACCAGGAAAGGGGGGCATTTACATTTGAAATGTAAATAAAGAATATATCTAATAATAATAAACAAAAGGAACCAGGAAAGGAAGGGTTATGTGGAACATAGCAAATGATGATGTAACAAAGAAGGCTTTGATTGGTTGGAAGTCTGCTTGCTATTTCAGGTCATTTTTGAGGTGTAACCTAACACATACTCTAATATAGGACAGATGTAAAATCCCTAAGCCTAATGTGCCATGCCCTCAGCCCTTCAGGAATACATTAAGTGCTTAGTAGAACAATGTGTTCTATGAAGTTCTCTTGCATTAAGACTAGTACCTAAACATTTACTGGAAAGGGGAAGATGGAAACAATAGTTTGTAGAAAAGGTTCTACACAGTAAGAAATACTGAGAAGAGAAGGAAATACTGAAGCTTACACAAAGGGCATAAGGGGCAATACATGGTGAGGCTGAGAGGCATGGGTGACTGTGGTGAGGGAAGTGAGGGAGAAATAGTCTAAATACTTTTATAAATAAACGCATATTTATAGCGTAACCTGTTCCTTCATGATGATCCTGTGATGTTGAGAGTCTTCAGGCACACAGAGCCAGAAGAAGATTATCATAAGATCAAGAATTAAGTGTTTCAAATAAACATTGTTTTAGGTTTCTGGGAAACACTAACCAACATGTATTTTAAAGTAAGAAGACAACTGCATGCCCATTTTATCACAACTGGAAATTCCCTCAGGGACAACAAGTTGGTTTCCAACTATTCTAGCACCTTTTCCAAATACTTGATAAATAGTAAAGAAAATCTTGATATTACTTATGGGAGTAAAATAATACATTCTCTCAAATTCCAGTGTTAAGCATCCAGCTAAGCATACATCCAAACTCACAATTCATACCAAACTAAAATATATGTCACCTTTTCAGTAACCTTGAAAAATGTATTTCTGTCAATTTTTTGCAAATGAATGACCTTAAACAATATTTCTGGAAACACATTAAAATTAAGTGAAAAAGTATTTTTACAAATGTATTTGTGTTACTTTTTCAAAACAGTATATGCACATAATTTTAAAAGCAAAAATGAAATTGTACTTAAAAAACCCCGTAGTATTAATCCTTCTAACACAACTTTAAGTTCCAGAGTCCAAAGGTAGTAATTTCCAACTCTTTCATATATCTAGTATTAACTTTCATACTTCAAATAATATTTGACTGCATTCAGCCCTCTTTAATACCTATGGGTTTCTCCGGTGGAAAATGAGGGTTCCGATTCTATACCATCTACACAAGTGCATTCAACCCAGCCAAAATCTTCCCAAGTTAATCATATCACAATTTTTATTTATAATAAAATTAAATATTTATATTATAACAGTTTAATGCTGTTCATAACTGAACCTACATTTTTCCTGTATTTCCTTTTTATTTATTTCTCATGCTAATAATTGTCTCACCTTTTTATATTTTATTTTCCCCCATACTTTAATAGACCTAGAAAATCAATCCTCCTGACGGATACCTTAAGTGATACTTTCAACGCATCTCCTTTTTGTTTTCTTCTCTTCTGATTTCCTTGGGCTACCCTCCTAACTTTGAGACCTGACATAGGTGATGCCCAATTGTCAACCTGAAATTTCCTTTATGCCCCATGAGAGTGGATTTTATCTGTCTAGTTGACTACATGAAGGAACACTCAGATGACTGGCAAAGTACTATTTGAGGTTTATCTGTAATTGTATTTCCAGAAAAGATTGATATTTGAGTCAGTGCTCACGAGAAAACCCACCCTCACATGGTGGGAGTCAGCAGTGTCCAGACTGAAAAGAACAAAGCGGGGAGAATTGATTTCTCTCTTCTCTGGAGCAGGGACTCTTCTGCATCCACACTTGGACTTCAGAACTCCAGGATTTTAGATTTTCCAGACTAGGGTGGGAGTTGCCCATCAGGTTTCCAAGCCTCTCAAGCCTCTACACACCTTGCATCAGAGAGATTTTTTTCCTGTATCCCAAATCCTTTTTGTTGCCTCTCCTTTAGGGAGAGCAGCTTTCCCCAGAGTTTTCCAGGAAAAGGAAGAAAGCTTTTGAGACATCTCCATCTCTCCACAGCTATCCTTCTGCTACTGCATCTCACTGACGTGAGATCAGGCACAGGACTCCAGGTGAGCAGCAATTTCCCTAAGATTTCTTTTATTTTTTTATTAACTGACATTTTTCTTTTAGTGACAATAATTTTTCTGACAGAATATATCCTAATTATGATTTTTTTCCTCCCTCTATTCCTCCCCACCTTCCATCCTACGTAGATCCATCTACTTTCTGTCTCTCATTAGAAAACTAACTGGCATCTAAGAGATAATAATAGAATATAATAAGATAAAACAAAACCATCAGAATAGGATGGAACAAACAGAAGGAAAAGAACAGGAGAGAAGGGCCCAAGATGGGAGAAGAGAGAAGAGAGGAGAGGAAAAAATTAAAAAATAAAAAAGCCCTGACATGACATTGTGAGAGGAAGAACACCAGAGATGCCATAAAACATGTTGTCTGTTGGCCAGCTACTGCTGGGCATGCAATCTACATTTAAGAGTAGTTTGATCTACAGAGTGAGTTGCAGGACAGCCAAGGCTACACAAGAAACCCTGCCTTAGGAAAACAAAACAACTAAAACCAAACCAAACCCAAACAACAAAAGTAGTTTGTTTCCCAAGTGAGACTCCCTTGAAGAAAACTAACTTTTCACTTGGAAGTGGTTGTTAATTGAAGATAGCTTTTGGGGGTTAGGGATGGAAGACATGTGTCTGCCTCTCCTTTCAGCTCTGGGACCCAATCTGGTGCAAACCTGTGCATGCTGTCACAGTCTCCATGAGTTCATATTGGTCCTGTTGAGTTTAGAAGACCTTATTCCTTGGTTACCTGCATCCCCTCTGACTCTCAGATTTTTTTTTTCTCCTCTCATTCTGCAGGGTTCCCTGAGCCATGGGAAAGGAGGAGGTAGGTAGACTTGATGGAGACATCCCATCAAGGTCTGAGTGTCTCGAGGTATCTCACTCTTGAATTGTCCAAGGTGTCTCTGTATTTGCTGCAGAAATACACTTACCTATGGCAGCTGATCAAACCACTGATATATGAGTATAACAGAATGTCGTTAAGAATCATTTTATTCCTATGTGCCTTTTGTAGAAGAGTAATATTTGTTTTTTCCTGGGTCCCTGAGTTATCTAGTCTCAACTTCTTGGTCATGCAAGCAGTGCTGGGTATGGATTCCATCTCGCAGAGTAGTTCTTCTGTTACATCAGATATCTGTTGGTTACTCCACAAATTTTTGCCATCATTGCTCTAGCATAACTTTCAAGCAGAACACCATTGTAGGTGGAAGGGTTTCTGGCTGGGTTGGTTCTTACATCTCTGTTTGATACCATGCAGAGTACCTTCCAGAGTACACTAGCTGATTGGGATGAAGGCTCTAGGTATGAACCAACTCAACTTTTCCATGTTCAATGAGTTGTGTAAGCATTGTTTTAAACAATAGGGGCCTTGACATCCATTTGTGAAGAGCAACACATAGCATTGGCAGAAGCCTGGATTGTTTCGGGGTTCCCATGGGACCCCTTTGACAAACAACACAGTTAGATATAATTCAATACCAGTTCTTGAATCTTCTTTTGGTAACAAGAGATGTCCAATTAGGGCTCTGCCCCCTCCCAGAATTATTTGGCAATTTCATTGTGATTACCTTCATATGTGTATTTATTTTAGGAAGCTTCTGCTGTGTTAGGCTTCAATAAGCCATAGCCCAAGGTGTATTCTGGTTTTCTCTGGCATCAACTGCTGTAGTTCAGAAGATAGAGGCTTGTCTCTATGAGACTCTTTATGTGACTTACTTTCTTCTCTGTTAAAACTTTTGGAAAATACATTTTCTTTATCAAATGTATGCTAGAGTTCATCTTGGCTCCATTCAGTGTGTTCTCTCTTAGAATTTTATTTGTTTTCTTTCTAAAATTCTTATTAGTTAGGAGTTCACAAATGGAGCCTACATGGTCTTCCATTGTCTCTTTGACTTCTGTCTCCTTTTTTCTGTCTAAGAAATTTCATCAGCAACCCAACTCTTCACTGAAGTTTTAATTCATGCCTTTCATACTTCCAATTTCCAAGTCTTCTTTCATGGATATGTGTATATTTTCCTGAATCTTAGAAATAGCAATTGTTGTTTCTAAGGCTCCTTTCCTTTTTGATCATTCCACTTCTCTCTGAATCTCCTGACCTGGTTCCTTGACTGCTTCACATTCATTGCTATGGGAGGCCATCCTCCAGTGTGTGTCTGTACTTGACCATCCAGCCTGAGACCTAAAATAGCAGAGTTTATGTTTTGATATTGGAGAGGTTCAGCTGTTTAATGAGGATCTTTCATCTGATTTTCTTGTTTATCCAATTAGGTTTCCCCCAAATAATTCCCTACACCCCCAATCCAGGGGTAGAGGACCATCTAACAATAGTCAGAGTTCTTACTATTCTATGAAATGCTATCATTCATTCTATATACAGATTTACATAAAAATATTCATTTTTCTTTAAGATTTGGTTAAGGTATTATCAAACGTATTTGTTTCAAAAGTCAGCGCTTCTGAAGTCTAGTTTTTCTAGAAGTTATTCATATCAGGGGTATTTTTCTAGCTGCTTAGGATGGAATGAGGTATGGAGACTTCTGAGCAGTCACTTGCTTTTGACCTTCTTCTTCATATCTGTCTTTTGCCATAGTTGCTCAGTCCTGGGATACAGGCTTCCTGAGGCTCAGTACTATGTGTGTGCCTTGAGCTGTCTTTCCTCCCTGTGACCACGTTGCTTCAGCCTTTTCTCTTCTGCTAATTCATTTCCTACTGAACTATATGCTTTCCATATTTCAAAAATATCTTGACATCGTTCATCTATAGCCCCAGAACCCATTTCCTTTAAGAATTTTCAGCTTTTTAATTTTGTACCCACCATTGTGATCAGTGTTAGGAGGAAGCAGAGCTAAGTTAGGGTAAACTGGCACTTAACTGTATATCTGCAAAGCATCTACCATGAAAATACACTTCCTGTTAAATGACTAGAGAGCTGGAGAGTAGCATCCAAAAACTTTGGCTAGCATCTGAGTGTATTGGGCCAAAATGTGACATTCAATTTCAGAGTCTACAAATCATAATTAACAAATGAGACAGAGCTGGGGGATATGGATGGGATGAAACCAGTATTCGGAAGATTCAGAAGCTGACTTGGAAGAAAGAGATAAAAGACCAGACTATACAATGAACAGGCTAAAGGGAGATTTAATAATGACTGTAACAAAGGTGAGGAAATATTCTATACCAGAAGGTCTCCATCACTTGATTTTTCTGTTTCCATTTGACTAAGGGAGTGGACCTAGACCAATAATGAAGTATGTCAAGTATTACAAGGAGAGCACATGGGATTTTCTGGAATTACATTCAAAGCAAAAAAACTTCACTCCTTCAAGGCAAACACTGTAAAGTAACATCAGCTTTCTTTTCCTTCCTATAGACTTTATAGGGAGATAATCTCAGTTACTCAAAGCATTTCCCCCCTACCCCTGACAGGGTTACTCTGTGTAGCCCTGGCTGTCCTGGAACTCACTCTGTAGACCAGGCTGGCCTCAAACTCAGAAATCCGCCTGCCTCTGCCTCCCAAGTGCTGGGATTAAAGGCGCGCACCATCACCACCCGGCTTTACTTAAAGCATCTTACTTTTAAAAATTGCCTCTTGATAATACAAAGCAATACTTGTTTGTGGGTAGTAAAGAAAATTTCTATACAGGCTCATTTCCATTTCAGGATCCACATTTGTGCATTTTGATAATTTTTTTTGAAGAAATCAAAGGTCGCTTTCTACACACTGAAATGAATGCATTTAAAATGTGGGTGACACTTCAAAATAAAGGCAAAAATTACTTCTGCTGATGCTTCAGATTTTACATTGGCAGACCATACTCTTTAGATGTTGTCTCCCTCGTTTTGACCCGGGTCTTACTCTGTAGACAAGGCTACCCTGGAGTTGCAGATCCTCCTTCCTTAGACACTTGAGTGCTAAGATTACAGACATGCGACACTATTGCCTGTTCCTCTCACTCTTCCATTTCTCTATGTGTTTACATGTAGTATATGTGTATTCATGAATGTTTTTCACCCGTGTGTGGGCATACATGGATAGGTGTGTAGGTTAGGTGTACATTTTTTGTGTATACCCACAGAGGCCTGAAGTTAGGTATATTCTTCTTCTTCTTCTCCTTTTCTTTTCTTTTCTTTTTTTTTTTTTTTTTTGAGGAGCATGTTCTTTTGTTGAAAAAGGAAGTAAAAACTTTTTAAAATAAAAATTGAAGATTTACATGGAAAATATTTCTGATAAGATAGAAGAGATATGTAGAAAAACATTAAAATTGACAATTTTCATGGAAAATTAAAGAGTAATGTGGTAGACATAAAAACATTGCCAAATTAATTGCAAAATGAAAAAGAAACATTTTATGATAGAATTGAAGAAATATGTAGAAAATAGTTCTGAGAAAATTGTAGAAAAATGTAGAAAAACCTGCTAAAATTGAAGATTATCATGGAAATTTTTATGAACATATAATAATGGTAGGCATAAAAGTATTCCTAAGTTGATTGAAAGTGAAATTATAAACATTTTCTGATAAAGTTGAAAATATATATATTTCTGATAAAATTGAAAATGGGTCACTTAGGTAGACGATCATGTCGTCTGCAAATAATGATAGTTTGACTTCTTCCTTTCCAATTTGTATCCCTTTGACCTCCTTATGTTGTCGAATTGCCCGAGCTAGTACCTCAAGTACAATATTGAAAAGATAAGGAGAAAGGGGGCAGCCTTGTCTGGTCCCTGATTTCAGTGGGATTGCTTCAAGTTTCTCTCCATTTAGTTTGATGCTGGCTACCGGTTTGCTGTATATTGCTTTTACTATGTTTAGGTATGGGCCTTGAATTCCTGTTCTCTCCAAGACTTTAAGCATGAAGGGATGCTGAATTTTGTCAAATGCTTTTTCAGCATCCAATGAAATGACCATGTGGTTTTGTTCTTTGAGTTTGTTTATGTAGTGGATTGTATTGATGGATTTCCGTATATTGAACCAACCCTGCATTCCCGGGATAAAGCCTACTTGATCATGGTGGATGATCGTTTTGATGTGTTCTTGGATTCGGTTGGCAAGAATTTTATTGAGTATTTTTGCATCGATGTTCATAAGGGAAATTGGTCTGAAGTTCTCTTTCTTTGTTGGATCTTTTTGTGGCTTTGGTATCAGCGTAATTGTGGCTTCGTAGAAGGAATTGGGTAGTGTTCCTTCTGTTTCTATTTTGTGGAATAGTTTGAAGAGTATTGGTGTTAACTCTTCTTTGAAGGTCTGGTAGAATTCTGCACTGAAGCCATCTGGTCCTGTGCTTTTTTTGGTTGGAAGACTTTCTATGACTCCTTCTATTTCTTTAGGCATTATGGGACTGTTTAGATGGTCTAGTTGGTCCTGATTTAATTTTGGTATTTGGTATCTGTCAAGGAAATTGTCCATTTCCTCCAGATTCTCCAGTTGTGTTGAGTACAGGCTCTTGTAGTAGGGTCTGATGATTTTTTGGATTTCCTCAGTTTCCGTTGTTATATCTCCCTTTTCATTTCTAAGTTTGTTAATTTGGATACTTTCTCTGTGCCCTTTGGTCAGTCTGGCTAAGGGTTTATCTATCTTGTTGATTTTCTCAAAGAACCAGCTCCTGGTTTTGTTGATTTTTTGTATGGTTCTCTTTGCTTCTACTTGATTGATTTCGGCCCTGAGTTTGATGATTTCCTGCCTTCTACTCCTCCTGGGCGAAATAGCTTCTTTTTGTTCTAGGGCTTTCTGAAGCTAATAGAAAAGAAACTGGGGAAGACCCTTGAGGACATCGGTACAGGGAGAAAGTTTCTGAACAGAACACCAATAGCGTATGCTCTAAGAGCAAGAATTGACAAATGGGACCTCATAAAATTACAAAGTTTCTGTAAGGCAAAGGACACCATCAAGAGGACATATCGGCAACCAACGAATTGGGAAAAGATCTTCACCAATCCTACATCAGATAGAGGGCTAATATCCAATATATATAAAGAACTCAAGAAGTTAGACTCCAGAAAACCAAACAACCCTATTAAAAAATGGGGTACAGAGTTAAACAAAGAATTCTCACCTGAAGAACTTCGGATGGCGGAGAAGCATCTTAAAAAATGCTCAACTTCATTAGTCATTAGGGAAATGCAAATCAAAACAACCCTAAGATTTCATCTTACACCAGTCAGAATGGCTAAGATTAAAAATTCAGGAGACAGCAGGTGTTGGAGAGGGTGTGGAGAAAGAGGAACACTCCTCCACTGCTGGTGGGGTTGCAAATTGGTACAACCACTCTGGAAAGCAGTCTAGCGGTTTCTCCGAAAACTGGGCACCTCACTTCCAGAAGATCCTGCTATACCACTCCTGGGCATATACCCAGAAGACTCCCCACCATGTAATAAGGATACATGTTCGACTATGTTCATAGCAGCCCTATTTATAATTGCCAGATGCTGGAAAGAACCCAGGTATCCCTCAACAGAAGAGTGGATGCAAAAAATGTGGTATATCTACACAATGGAGTACTATTCAGCCATTAGAAACAATGAATTCATGAAATTCTTAGGCAAATGGATGGAGCTAGAGAATATCATACTCAGTGAGGTAACCCAGACTCAAAAGGTGAATCATGGTATGCACTCACTAATAAGTGGTTATTAACCTAGAAAACTGGAATACCCAAAACATAATCCACACATCAAATGAGGTACAAGAAGAAAGGAGGAGTGGCCCCTGGTTCTGGAAAGACTCAGTGAAACAGTATTCAGCAAAACCAGAACGGGGAAGTGGGAAGGGGTGGATGGGAGGACAGGGGAAGAGAAGGGGGCTTACGGGACTTTCGGGGAGTGGGGGGGCTAGAAAAGCGGAAATCATTTGAAATGTAAATAAATTATATCGAATAAAAAAAATTTAAAAGAAAAAAAAAGAAAATATTGCTGATAAAATTAAAGAAATATATAGGAAAAGCATGTTAAAATCAAAGATTATCATGGAAATTATACAGATAAAATGGTAGGCATAAAAATAATTCTAAGTTGATTAAAAGTGGAATTATAAACATTTTCAGGTAAAATTGAAGATTTACATGGAAAATATTTCTGATAAAATTCAAGAAATATATAGACAAACACATTAATACTATTTCATGGAAAATTATACAGATAAAATGGTAGACATAAAAAGCTCTTCTAAATTATTTGAAGGTGGTTTTAAAAACATTTTGTGATAAAATCAGAGATTTATATAGAAAACATTTTTGATAAAATAGAAGAAATAAATAGAAAAACATGTTGAAATTGAAGATTATCAAGAAAAACAATGCAGATAAAATGGTTGACATAAAAACATTGCTAAATTAATTGAAAGAGGAATTGCATTTTCTGATAAAATTGAAGATTTACATGAAAAATATTTCTGTTAGTCTATGTCTTTTTATTGGGGCATTGAGACCATTTAAGAGATATTAAGGTATAGTGATTGTTGCTTCCTGTTATTTTTGATGTTATTTTTATGTTTGTGTGGGTATCTTCTTTTGGGTTTGTTGGAAGATTACTTTCTTGCTTCTTCAAAGTGTAGTTTCCTTCCCTGTGTTGACACTTTCCATCTATTATCCTTTGCAGGACTATATTTGTGGACAGATATTGTGTAAATTTGGCTTTGTCATGGAATATCTTGGTTTCTCCATCTATGGTGATTGAGAGTTTTGATGGGTATAGTAGTCTGGGCTGGCATTTGTGTTCTCTTGTGGTGGGAGAACTGGGTTCTGATGTTGCCAAGTAGCCTGGGTTTCTGTTAGTAGGGTTCTTGTACTTGCATTTTGCCATCTGGTTATCTCTGGTGCTAGTTGGTCTTGCTGTCTCTGGCTGGAGCTTGTGGACCTGCAAGCCTGTGTTCATACTCTTCGGAGACCAGCTCTCTTTTGCCAGGGTCTTTGCACAGAAGGCTGTGGAGCTGCCTGGCTCCCTGGTGCAAATGGAAGCCTGAGGACCTCTGTCCCAGCTGCTCCACTGATCATATGCCCTGTGCACTCCTAGCTGTTCCCTTCCAGAGAGAAGGTGGAGATCTTACCTCTGCACACAGAAGTGAAAGTGCTGCTGGGAAATCACTCTTTCCTGGTGGGTTGTACACAGAAGGCTCTGGAGCTGCCCGGCTCCCCGGTGCAGGTTAGGTGTCTTCTATCTCCATCCAACTGATTTATTATGTCAGAATCTCTCACTGAAATCCAGTGAATCTCTCACAGACCAGTTATGACTAGTCTGGCTCTCTAGTCTGCTCCTGGGATCCCATCTCTGACTCCTACATTCTGAGACTACAGGTAGGCCCCTGTCTACCTGACTTTTACTTGGGTGCTGGGGAATCAAAGAGTCCTCATAATTGAATAGCAAGTTCTTTGCCTGATGAGTCATTACCTTAGCCTTCCCACTCTTCATACAAAGACACTCATAAGCTTCTTTATTGTCTAACAGTGAATCTTAATATCAACCATACTGTTGACTAAAAAGCTGAGCCTGCATCTCTTTCTTTAACTAACACTATTCTTTTGTTTGTTTTGTTTTGTCTCTGTGTGGTCTATTCTATTATGGACCTAGTAGGGAGTTCAGACACCATAAATACTCGTGGAGATCCTTATTTATGAGAACAGGCATTACTAAATGCTAGCAGATTCTCTGGAATGTCTGCCTCTAACTGTGTACATAGACTTACTTGCGTTGTGAACCTAGATCTGAAAAACTGTCAAATTCTAAGATAAAATGCTTACCCTTCAAGTTTTTATTTATGCCGTGTATAAATAAGTGCTATGCAAAAGTATTTTTAAATTTTAGATTTTTTTTTTAAATATTGTAGCTTCTTTGAGTAAAATGTGTCATGCAACTAGGGTCATACTGTAGCCAAATAGATCATCAAGTTATATATTTTCCTTTACTAGTTGCTGTCCTAACCAAAGGCACACAGAGGCTCCTTCTTTGGGAAACTCACTGACCAATGACATGAGAGGGGTGACGGCCTGGAGGTCGTGGGGCAGGATCCAGCAGGGGAGAACATATGACAGATGGAGAAGATAGAACACACACCCAACTGGCCTTCATCACTTGCCTGATCTGTATGTTATTAAGGAATTCTAAGTTTATGTCTATTCATTGTTAGCAAAGAAGTTTTAGCTGAAGTTTATAGTATACACAGAAGCCAATTTCAGATAGTCTAAAGATCCAAGTGAAGAAGACAAATTTCTATTTTGTTTATTTCAGGTTGGGAGGAGATCTCTTAAAGAACACATACAAAGCACCCACCATAAAGACTGATCAATTGGATCATGCTAAAATTAAGGGAAACTTACACTTATTAAATAATATTATAAATGAAACAAAAGGAGTATGTCTTAGTTCATTTTCTGTTGCTATAATAGAATACCTGAAGCTCTGCAATTTATAAAGAATAAAGGTGTATTTTAGTTGATGGTGTCAGACAGGCAAATACAAGGTACCAGAACATGCTCAGCTTCCACAGAAGACTTCATGTTACTTCAAAAAGGACTAAAAACAGAATGGAAGTAGACAAAAATAAAATTAAAAAGAGGGCCAAATTCCCTGGATAGTTATTCCTACAAAAAAAGATATCTACTTACACTTAAGGACTCCATTTCATGAACACAAAACTTCCATTGTTCCCTATCTCCCCAGAGGCCAGATTTTAACATTGAGCAAATTTAGTTCAAGTATAGGAATTGGGAGAGAGGACATATTTATACCTAGCCAGAAGTGAATCACAACTCTACTGTGTGCCCGGTGAGAATAGACATCAGTGAAAGGCCACTATATTCTACCAATGAATAGTCCTGATGGGAAAGGTTTCCTACCTCACCCCATCACTCTAGAGCAAAGGCCACTAGTCAGAAAGGCCTAACACACAGCAGATAGTCAGCTTTCCTAGTGCTTTCTTATGAATGAAGAGACACTAAAGCCTGACAAGACAGGAACCAGCCAGGAATTTCAAATGTCAATAAAATAGAGAAAGCACAAAGTACGAAAAGGGATCTCCAAATACAAATTCTGTTTAATATTCTTAGTGAGCTAAGAAAATACAGCATACTTAAAGTAATTATAAGATGCCATGGAGAATAGATGGGAATACAAACTGAACTTCCCTTTCTTCTTTCTTTGGATGCAGGGGAAATGACATGGGCAGACATGGGAGGACTGGGAAGTGAGAGTGATTAAGGTGTTTGATGTGAAATTCCCAAATAATGAATGAAAATATTATGTTGAAAAAAGATGCTATGGAAAAATAATTATACCACAAGAAAGTTAGTTGAATTTTTCCCTTCCACACACAAGTCAATGAATAAGTAAAATACATAATGGTACTGTCTTAGTCAGGGTTTCTATTCCTGCACAAACATCATGACCAAGAAGCAAGTTGGGGAGGAAAGAGTTTATTGAGCTTACACTTCTGTGTTGCTGTTCATCACTAAAGGAAGTCAGGATTGGAACTCAAGCAGGTCAGAAAGCCGGAGCTGATGCAGAGGCCATGGAGAGATGTTCCTTACTGCCTTGCTTCCCCTGGCTTGCTCAGCCTGCTCTCTTATAGAACCCAAGGATACCAGCCCAAAGATGGTATCACCCACAAGGGGCCCTCCTCCCTTGATCACTAATTGAGAAAATGCCCCATAGATAGATCTCATGAAGACACTTCCCCAACTGAAACTCCTTTCTCTGTGATAACTCCAGCCTGTGTCAAGTTGACACACAAAACCAGCCAGTACAGGTAGTTTGTCATTTTGACAGTTTTGTCACCTTGACATAACATAGTGTCACCAAGGAGACAGTCTCAGTGAGGGATTGTCTAGATCATGTTGGTCCCTGGGCATCTCTGTGGGAGCGTGGGGAGTCCTAGGCCACATTGGCCTGTCAGCCAAGGCCAAGGGGCAAGTTCCAGGCCAATGAGATACCTTGTCTCCAACAGGTGGATGGCTCTTGACAAATGTCATCCCAGGTTGTCTTCTGGCCTCCACTTGAACATCTGTGCACCTGGATCTTACACACATATAAACACAAACAGGCTAAGAAAAGAACCATGACAGTTGGTCTTCTGGGAACCACAAGGGTAGAGGTTGAAGAAATAAAGTTTTAAACTCCGATGCTCTCTAAAGAGCAAGAACTCAGGAAGGACTCAGATTTACCTGAAGTCCACTCAACTAAATGCAGCAAAATTCCTAAAGAATATAATATAGAAATCAAACATGACCTTAGCACTACCCACAGGAAATATCTGTGGCATTCAAACATAGCTTTGCAGGGTGATGCTATATAGGGTCCCAAATTGCTCTGTTTTAGACCTTACTGAGGATTTCCCAGGCAGTCAAATACCAGGGAAACTGAGTTCTAAGTTTTCCATTTATTTACATATCACCTGCATCACCTTTGCCTAAACTAGGATGTGTCTCTTTGCAAAACTTGTTCAAGCCGATGTGGGAACTACTAGAAATGCAATGGTCTAGAAACACATTTGCCCAAACATTTATCCCCTTGGTGACACGGCCCCAAGGGAAGTCACAGAAACTATGTAAGAAAAATCCTCACTATCACTTGCCCCCCTTTTGAAAACACGTCTTTTGGAATGTCCTCTTAACTAATTTCCCCACTTCCCCTGGAGAGAAGAGTGACAATAATGCCCAAAGCCTTGGCGAGAAGCACCGAGAGCATGCTGCTCTGACAACTTACGTGAGAACACATATTTCATCACTGGCTAAGATCCTGTTTAAACATGTGCCTTTTGTTTTAGAGGAGAAAAATAAATGACAATCAGCACCATTGAAATCTAATAGATTTGCCTTCGGCATCAATACAGAATCAGTACTCAGTGTCACAGGACCAGGGCAATGGGAACTGCTGACCAGCAGTGCTGTTCTCTTGGCAACCTAATGAGTTGGCACTATGAGAACTTAGTATTATTGGGTGTGATCTGTATGCAAGCTCCTATCTGCTGCACTCAGCCACTCACTAATAGATTCTCTCTGCCTCTTTCTTGCTTTGTTCTTTTCTTACATCATAATTTCTGTAGTATCAACACTCAGAGTCAATCCTAAAGTCATAGTAATTTATCATCAACTTAAACAAGTCTAACTATAAATAAGGCTTAGCTTGGAATCCAGCACTGCTCATCTGGAGGATTTACCTAAATACAGAGATGCCTGGAATCTGCCTACTATCTTATATCTGAGTCTTCTGTAAACATTGTTTGCCTTCACTGTTAAGATATGTCAAGAAGTTCATGATAAGATCTTTGGATGCTAACCTAAATGAATTTTAAAAGTGCAGAGGGGAAAATAGCCATTTTATTCCTTACCCTGCATTCCCACATTCTCTGTCTCTCTATATATAACTGCAGCAGGCATATCACCGCTGCCCCTCTTGCATTATGGGTCTTCTCAGGTGACTCTAGGTAAACTATTCAGTGGGACTCAGTGACCCAAGCTTGTCAATGTCTTCCTGCCACACTTAGACTAAACTCACAAGTCCTACCCTTGATCTCCAACCCACTGAATGACTTGACAATTTATGTCATTCCTGCCTTGTAGTTTGGGATCTTCCCTTACTAATTTTGCTTTAGCAAACAGACCCTCTGCTGTTCCTGGAAAGGTGCAAATTCTTGAAGAATGCTACATGCACTTGTTTCCTTTTTCTAAATGATTCTTCTTCTAAATATCCACAGGGCTTCTCTCCTCATTTCATCTGGGTTTTGCTCAAAAGTCACCCATTTGCTGATTTCTTTTTTAACTATCTCACCTAATACAACTCCCTCTATCATCTCTGTTCTCTTCTTTGGGTTTGTCTAGCTACGACTTGTTACAGTGTGTTCCTCCACGTCTCACATGCTTCCTCTCCTATGGGTTGGTATTGAAGTGGTGCATCCTCTAAGAGGCAAGGCCACAATGTTGTCTTCTTATAAGGAGTTAACACAGAGCTCTTATAATGGATTAGTTCCCATGAGGAAGGGCAATCAAGGGGATGGTTTGGCTTTCTCCATTCAGCTTCTTCCTTCTATCCCTTCCTCCCTCCATTCCTTCTGTCTTTTATTCTTCCCCGTTATCTGCCCCCTTGCACACCCTGCCAACTTGTCACCATCCAGAAGGACTTCACCAGAGTTGAGTAGATGGCAGTACAATGCTTTGCGATCTCTAAGAGTGTGAGACAAAAGCACTGTCTGTGTTAAGCACTGAGACTTGAGTAGTTTGTTTTTAATACCAATAGAAACAACACTCTTTGTTTTGTTTTGTTTTGTTTTGTTTTGTTTTGTTTATGCAGGGTCTTATGACATTACCATGGCTGGCCTGCAATTCTTTATGTAAACCCTGTTAGCCTTGAACTCAGAGATCCACTTGCCTCTGCTTCCCAAGAGCGGGTAGGGAAAGCATGTTCCACTCATGCCCAGAAGACACAATATTCTAAGAACAGTTGCCTAGTCTATGTGATATCTTGGGTTTAATCCTCATAATGAATACATAAATGAATAAATAAGTAACTTTCTATAATTAGAGACCCACTGTTACCTGCAGATGAGGAAATTGCATCTCTAGGGCTTCCAAGTAGTTTCTGAACACTCTTTAAAGTATGTAAGTACAGAGAAATATATATATATATATATGCATCATATATGTATAGATATACACACATATATGTATCTAAAAGTCACTTGACACCAGTAAAAAGTAAAAAGTATAAATTTTACACTTGTAGCTTTACTCAGTTTTTCCATTTTTCACTTAAAATACTTGTCTTTTACTCCCAAAAGTGAAGAGTTATTCTAGACAAGACATGAGTCAAGCAATGACTCAGCACTCAAACTATCTGTGTCATGGGTTCTTCATGCTGACCAACAGTCTTTCCGTGCTGAAATTTAATTTAAAATCTGGAAGGGACTATTGAGTAGCTTGTTATCCAGGTATCTTTTTAAAATTAGAGTTTAACCCAAAGATGAGGCCATCTAAGCCAGTCACCTGTGTTCCTTTGAAGACATTTTGGAAGAACACATTGGTTTTTTTCCCCTGTGAAAAAGCTGATATTAGTCAAACTGAGAACATTCTGAATATTATTTGAATTTTCCCAAAGGAAGATAACTTCTAAGTGTCTGATAATCCTTGAATCATGTACATGGACAAATAGCTCTATGTCAAGACAACTATTTTAAAAGAAATTACTCAAGTTTTTTTCTAAAACTTAGTTTTTATTCTCTGGAAAACTTTGGAATGAAATTAAAATGTTCCATGGCCTCATTTTAACAATAGAAATGGTATGAAAAAGGAAATCACAATCTAATTTCTCTCATGAATATAGTTACAAAGATGACATTTGATGTTTTACAACTGAATCGGGTCACCCATAAAATATCAATGTGAGCAAGTTGATTTTCCCAAATACTAAGTCCATAACACACTAAAAGCACAAATTTAGCCTCTATTACTCTGAACTAAAAGACAGAAAAAAATCATATAACTATTTTAATAAATTAAAAAAAACATATACTTCATAAAATACAATGTTTGTGATTTTCAACCTGTAGAAAAGTCAGAAAAGAAGGCTGATCCCACAGCTTATTATTAAATAACTTATAAAAAATTACTATGCTCACACCATAATGGCTGAATGCTGAGAACTTTCCTTCATTATCAAAAGCAAGAGAAAGAAGGCAGCCATCAGCCTTCAGCATCCCCTGGAGGCTCAGGTAGGAGAGGAGCTGAAGCCTCGAGTGGATAAAGGGTGCAAAGATCAGAAGGCACAAAACAAGCCAGCGTAGTTCACAAGTGTGAGTCTGTTCATGGAGCATTTAGAGATTGTCACAAGAAGCTGTCACAAGAAGCTGTCACCACAAGGAAGAGCAGAAAGATCAATGAAGTCCAACAGCCTCAGACAGAAAACCAAGCCCTACAAAAGAACATTTGCAACAGCATCGAAACACAGAATACCTAGTAATGAGCCTACCAAAAGGGATGCAAAGCCTGTGAGAACAAAAATGTACAGCTTTGTAAGACATCCAAAGGTATTTAAATCAGGACCCCATCTTAGAAACAATGTCGGTTCTCTCCAAAGTAATTTACACTTCCAACATAATCTCACAGACTTTATGTTAGGGTTATAGAACTTGACTAAGTTGATCCTAAAAGGCTGTATGAAAATTCAAAGAGGGAAGAATAGTCAAACCAGAAAAAGAGCACATAGGAGAGCAAGTGCAAGATCGTTTCAGTGATTCAAAGTTCGAAGCCAAGTAAAATGAGCTGTTTCTAGAGTGGTGGAGTTACTTTGGCAGCAATAAAATTACCTTAGAAATTAGTGAAGTTGTGTGTCCGTGGAGGAGGAAGGGAGATAGTCAAGAAGAAGCCTGCAGAGGTCTTCATCGGGCTGGCAGCATCCTAAGTTAATGAGGTATCGATGGTCTCATTGTTCAAAATGCTTATAATTCATGATCTCTGAGGCTGGGGGGCAAATATTTGTATTTTATAATAAAAATAAGTAAATAAAATATGTAAATTTTAGAACTGGATTTGGAAAGATGTTGAATAAATGTTTCATTATCACAGACAAACGCAGTAGGGTTGAAGAATACAAAGAAACACCAAAAATAACATAATGGGTTTTTCATATATAGTTCCTCTTATGACCCCTCACTGGGATTTTTGCTTGGGACCCTTCCACCCTGCTCTGTCCCAGAGCCTGTGAGTGGGCCCAGCTCTGAGATGACTGTAATCTGTTACTGAAGTCACTCTGCATTTTTTTTCACCAAAGGTCTATCATGGGGCAGAATTAAGAATCTTGCCTTTTTTTTTCCAGGACAAATAGATAAGGAACTGGCAAGAAGCATGTAAATTGGGACTCTCTAAACCCATTTGCTGTGTCACCAAAGGTGATCACAAGCCAAGAGCAGAAGGAATAAGCTGTGAATCTATTTCTCCATGTGATGAGGAAGGCACGGGCAGCAACAGATGGCCGCAGGAAGGAGAGAAGGCAGCAGTGTCCAGGGCTTCAATGGCAGACAGACAGATGAGGAGCATCTGAGCTGGAACTAGGCCCAGATGGGCTGGGGAAGAGTCGCCTCTCCCCATGAGTCTTCTCAGTTCCCACATCTCTTGACCCTGATCCTCTGGAAGGTCCGGCCCTTCCCACATTGTCCACCCTCGCCCTCTATGCCCTGAGCCCTTTTTGTTGGAACTCCTACAGAGAGGCAGCAAACATGGGTCACATGAAGGAGAACAGCTGTGGGCTACTCTGAGCCCTCCACTGCCATAAACCTTAGTCTTCCCACAGATTATACCAGTGGCTAAGATCCTGATGGGCTCTATTCTAGAGAGCCAGGGCTTTCACATGTTCATCAAGAGGACTGTTGTGGTCTCTGAAAGTATTATTACGTTAACTTATACTATAAAAATTCTTCAGACACATACAAATGATTTTGAAGCTGCCTGTACAAAAAAAAAACATAGTAAAGAAAAAAGATATTTAGTAAGCAGAAGCCCCTCATAACTGGCCAGGAAGCTCCTGTCCTGTCAAAACTCCCTTCCATATCTGTCTCACAAGAGTCAGACCCTGGCCCAGTGTCACTACCATATCTTTTAGATCTGCATATTTCTCTCCCTTCAGCAATTATACTTTGGATCCTGCTTCATGAACCACTCCGTGACTCAGCACAGTAGATTCCCAAGGTATTCTTATCCTCCCTCATGTCTTTAATCTACCCTCAAAGTCATGGGTTTTGCCTTCTGCCCACAAAATTGCTCAGATCTCCTGCTCTTCAGAAGTCTACAGGAAGTCCCAGGAGCTTATACAGAGGGCTAAGCCTTCTTGCCCAACAGTCAAAGGCCTCAGCCTACACCCAGCATTCTCCAATCATATTCTCCACAAACTCTTCCCTGCTGCTATGCTACTCTCATCTCCCACGGCCAAGTTCATCTCAACACTCACAGCTTCACCCAGGAGCTCTTTCTGAGCCGGGAAGTTCTCTACTCTCCTGGCACCTTATACTTTCACTGTCAAATAACATACAGCCCTTCTGTGTCCAGAGCTCTACAAGACCTTGGTTAAACTTCAAATAGAGTACCCCTTTCACTCACCGTGAAGCTATAAAGAACCTCTCAGTTTTCTTTTGCAAGACTTCTCCCTCAGCCTGTCCCATCTCAAAAAAGATACTATACACACTCTCCTCAGACAAGGAGTGAAGAATCTTCCCTAATTCCTTTCTTGTTCTCCTTGTTATCTTCCATTCACTAGAATCCTGTCAGCACTGCTCATAAATGCTAGTCAACCTGATGGCATCTCTCTCCAGTCCCACTACAGCAGCTGCTTCGGGGACTGTGTCTGTAGACCCCTCCCTCCTTTGTGATTCCATTGTGCATCCCATGGCCCTCACCACACCCCATGCCCTGGGACCTTCAAATCAGATCACATTGAAGGACTCCACAGCCATCCTATTGATTTGAATTTCTATAGGAAGGACTATATATATCAATGAGATACAAAAATATTGTAAGTGTTTTGATTTTATTATGAACATAAAGAAAAATTCATCAGGAAAAGTTATCTAAGTTCATAAGAGCTATAGAATGAATGCACCTGAGACTTCCCACAGTTAATCCACTGAAAATTAGTGGCCAAAGCCAAAATGTGTGTTCTGGCCTTATACTGGAATGATTTGAAATTTCTGCCTTATTTTCTTCTCCTATTAGCTCTACCCTCCTATGCAGACAAAACACACAGCATCATTGACGGTGATATTTACAGAGAAATCTCAGGGAACAATCTGGAAGAAGGGGCAGAAATTATGCAAGAGCCACAAGATGGGGAGGGGCATTATAAAATTCTGGCCTATGACTTTAACATGGTTGTTGCTAACACAAATTCAAAGCAGCTGTCCTTACCTGCATGTCACGTACACAAGATGAGTCAAGTTAAAAATCCATCTTGAAGCAGGAATGGTCTCCCAAAGATCCCACCCTAGTAGAGCAGCTATTGACAATCAGATGCTGAGGGAAGGAAAGCCACAAGGGTGTGTAGGAAGTGGACATTGATAGGTTTCTCATACTCTGATGGATGACTTGATATCTTATAGAAAACAAAGAGGACATGAAATTGAGAGGTAGGTAAATTGAGGGGATGGGAGTTGAAGGGAGGTGGTTGGGGTATGTGACCAAGATACATTGTAGACATGCATGAAGTTTTCAAATAAAAATATATAAATAAGTGTTATAAAGAAATAAAATAATCTCAATTTCTTTCCATTAGCCTGAAACACATCAAAAATGTATCTGTTAATTCCCTGGAACTGAGTGAGATACAGTCTCCTAGAATCCACTATTAAACTGAAAATACTTCTGGAAAGAGATAAACAAATGAGCCATTAATTACACTTCAATACTACAATTTAATTTACTTCATTCATAAACAAGATTTTGGGGAATCAATCCTGATGGGTAGAATAGATGGATGTTAGCACAGGGATGTATCTTGGAAAGTACAATTTTAATGACCTCCTAGGATTGCAGTAAAAATGTAAAGATTCTGGAGACACCCAGGACATCCTTGACAGGGTGTTGAGGATGACATGATTTGTTCTTCTAGTAGGTTGTTCTCTATGGTATCCTATGCCTGACACACAGACATCTAGAAAGAAGAGGTTATATTTTATTGTCTAGAGACCTCATGCCACACCAAAGCATGGTGAATCCAGAAAGATGCAATGCTAACGGAATTTGTGATTCAAAATTTTAATTAAGTAAATGTTAAATAAAATGTCACTAAACTCTTCAGATGTGGATTTTGTATTTCAGATTTAGAGCTGGTACTTTTTGAAGTGTTTAAAATTGATCTTTAATAATATCAAGTGTTGGCAAGTGTGTCAATCAACTAGGATTCATATATCTGCTGATGGAATCTAATTTGACACAACCAATTTGGGAAATTGTCTATCATTGTGTCCTAAAAAGTAAGGATTTGCCTACTCTATAAACCAGTAACAGACATGACATCAGAAAACATGTACAGGATGTTCAGAGATGCTTTTTCTTTTTTAAAGAAAAATAAAAACTCAAGGCTTAGCAGATAAGGCACTTGTTCCTTACCCCCCACATGTAAGCCATGATTTCAATCCCCAGAATCTATATAAGGTAGAAAGAGGGAAATGACTACAGAAAAGATTCCTCTCACCTCTACATGTATGAGTCCCATAATGTACACATACTAATAAAAATATTGAAACTAGAAGATCATCCATCAATAAAGTTATGGAGAATTAAGTGGTGGTATATTTACTCGGTGGAATGACATAGCAGCAGAAAAGATATTTTTTATTCCAGTATTCCAGAAGAATAAATATAGGTTTTGTGGTGTCATTTGTATGAAGTTCCTGAATAGACAAGAAGTACTTAAGATGTTGGTTGAGCTAGAAGTTAGAACAATGCTTTTCTTTGGGCAAGGGGCTATAAAACATGACGGGAGAGTTAAGAAGTCATTGTGTGGAACAGAAGAGATGGCTTCATGGTTAAAAGCACTTGCTGCTCTTACAGGGAACCAAGAATTAGTTCCCAGCACCTATGTCAGGTGGCTCACAATAGCCTATCACTCTAAATCGATATGTTCTTGTCTGGCCTCCATGGGCAGAACTTCAATTCTTGAACTCTAGTGATATATAAACATACTTAGAAGTGCACACAACCACATAAAATAGTAAACAATCTTAAGTCATTTTGTGCATTTCTCTCTCTCTCTCTCTCTCTCTCTCTCTCTCTCTCTGTGTGTGTGTGTGTGTGTGTGTGTGTGTGTGTGTACATCTACATGCGTGTAATACATTTGTGTATTACAAATTATTTCTGTATTTATTTAGATGTGGCTTTGTTATGTAATCCACACTAACTTCACACTCAGCCCTCATTAGCTGTGATTTAGGATGTGTCCGATCCTATTTGGTGCCTGTATCTTTAATGTATGGAGAGCAATCACATTCATCATATATAAAATTTCACTGAGTTGTATGCTTAAGATTTGTGTGCTTTGTTTAATTGTACTTCATTAAAAGCATAAACAAGAAGAAAAGCCACTGGCCATTTCTCAATGGCTTAATATTTGTTTTAATCAATTTAATTGTGGGCAGCTAATGATCATTAAACATATTTTTATTGTTACTTATTTTAAAACATTAATCTTCTGAAAGAATCCTTCAGCTGATCATATAAGGATCTTAA
Source organism: Apodemus sylvaticus (assembly GCF_947179515.1). Lineage (NCBI taxonomy): Eukaryota > Metazoa > Chordata > Mammalia > Rodentia > Muridae > Apodemus > Apodemus sylvaticus. The sequence goes on from NC_067489.1 coordinate 66,202,711, forward strand.
TTCTACAGACCACCTTTCTGTATTAACCGGTTGTTCCCCAATAACACCCACAAGGAGCCCCTCCAAAACAGACACAGAAGGACAGCAAAAGGTAACAGGATGTACACAGAGGTAGACAGCATCTGACAGGCAGGTGATGCAGTGGTAGCAGCGAGTATGTACAAGACGCTGGGTTCGATCTTCAGTCCTGATTTTGGAAAGAGTAACACTTAATAAGACGCATGGAGAGGTATGTGTACTACACATCCATCTGCTAAACCTTCTATCTGAACGTGGCTGGTCCCTAACCAAAGAGTCCCTCTAGCAAAAGCGGTCCCTAACTGCTCCACCCCTTAAACATCACAGAAGCCAGCAGTGAGAGACATGTGATGATTATTATGCTAAAAGCCTGAAAATAATGGGAACAAACTGAAAATTAGAATCATGGGACCAAACACTTCCAGCTGTCACCTCTTCCTCTGGAGCCTGATATGGCCAATATGTCATTTCCATGAAAGGAGATACTGAGTACATAAGATTAATAGCTAAAACAGAACTGAATTTGTATCTCTTTAAATATCTCTAGATGAAATCTCCAGCATTCGGAGCATTCTGGGAAGTCATGCTAAATAGCATTGCTTCAGTTTTCACAGCCAAACCCTCTTGAAAAGTGGCTACATTTGCCAAGAACTTTTTGGAAAGCTTAAAAGAAAACCCATAATCCCCCAGGAAAAATGGAGCAGAAACTTCTGCTGAACTTGCTTGGTTCCATGAGGGCCAGCATCACAGAGGACTGACCGTGAAGAAGATGCCACACACTCCCCTTGCCACCACCTCCACCCCTGCAGGGCTTCCAGGATTAAAACTGCCTGTCCCAACTTTACCAACAACTTACTACTACTACTGTACTTTGGGTGGTCTTAGGGGTGACTTCCCAGATGAATAGGGACATACCTAACATCTATCAAATGTTACATTATTATTTTGCTTTTCTTTGTCTGACTAAATCAAATTCTCCACCATCAAGCACTTTCCTTGTACTAGGAATAGCAAAATTGTTCCAGCAACCAGAAAAAAGGCTATCAGCAATACTCCTCCGCCAAATACTCCTCCCCCAAATAATAATATTTTCATAAACAATTTTTAGTTTCAGAAAATGATTTCCCTACAACTCAGCATCTCTCCTAGAAGACTTAAAAGTTTACAGAATGTCAATGTCCCAAGTCAAATGTATGAGAACCTGAAAATCCACACTCCTTCTCCTGTCATTCTCTATAGATATAGGTCAGTGAAACAGTGGAATTGTAGGCTGAATACTGAGACAATAGAAAAACCACAGTATTTCAGAGCTGGTTGGCCTAGTATATCAAAGAGTCATCAAGATTCAGGAGTTTCCCTGGAGAAGCTGATCTGCAAAATAATTAAGACTCAAATGCCAATGAACTGGCTGAAGCTCCTTTGACTAGCAGGAGAGTAGCCAATGCACATGAACTGCCCGTGGCAAACAAGCTTTCATTCAGCACGCAGTGCAGTATTTCTGTACTGATAACACTACTTACACAACTACAAATAAAATCATTGCGCCTTCCAGTTGGATGACATTGAAAGGCTTGCTTCCTGAACAAAAAGAAGGAATTTTGTTTTTGAAAAATCAACTATAACAACAACAAAAATAACACATGCCAGAAGTAAGATCATTAAATACTTATAGACTGTGTGGCTTGAATCTGAATTTTTTGCCTGCCCAGGTTGGTATTCTGAATACTTGTTCCCCAGTGGGTGGTACTTATTTTAGGGGCTGTAGGACTGTAGGGGTAGCTAGGGCCTAGCTTGTGCAAGGCTGGCATGAGCCTTTGAAGACTGTAGGCTGGCCCCTGTTTCCTGGTGTGCTGTAGAGTGGGTAGTGTCTACTTCATGCTCCTGATCCCATAAACCATGCCACTCTGTTGTGTGTTTCCCCTCTATAACTGACTGAAAGCAGGATAAAATGTTCTCCTTTTCTGTTCTCTTTAGATATTTGGGGCACAACAAGGGACAAGTAGCTAAAGACATACTTGTTGGTTTGTTATTCTTGGCCACTTTTCATCATAATAATAATTCTTGTAGAAGCCAAAAAAAAAGCAGTGGTTCACTGTGCCCCAGTAAAGATAAATACCCTATAATGATATACTTGAGTGTATTTGTCTATAAAAATGTCTGTGGCCCTGAAAATCACCTTGAAAGACACAGAAGACAGCAGGAGGCACTTAGAGTCAAAAGTGCACTTGTTAGGCCTGCTGGAAGAACATAAGATGATGGCACGTTTGAATTGGACTGAAAGCCAGTTTCCCACTTGGCACTGACATGCCTCCCAAAGGATGTGTCCTTCTGGCTGCAGAGCTCTGAGGTTGTCCTTTGATTCTGATGGCATGAAAGAGGTGAAGCCACCATTGCTCACTCTCCTAACCCAGCAAGTTAGCTCTTACCCGCTTTGTCATTCAAGTTCTAGGCAGCTAAGTTACCAGAAAGCAGGGCAACCAGAGATCCAAGGATACGATCAAAACACCGTATGTTCCCTATGCTCTCCGGAGAGTCCATTGGATGGGTTTAGAAGGGAACTTTCTTTTGCTCTGTATGAAAACTTCAGCAGATGCTGGGACCTTCCTGCTCACATTGAGGTCATCAGGAGTCACTTAAACTTATTAAATACTACAACTGTTTTTTATAGCCATATTTAGAATTCCATCTCTTACTTCCAAGACTACATTCATTCCATATCAAGACTTAAAATAGGGTGTACATCAGGATTGCCTTCAACAGCTACTAATCTCCATAGGCTTTTGAGTACAAGGAAGGAGGAAGAAGGTGGAATGAGCTGGCTTGTACTGGAGCTGATGCCGTCAAAAGTTGGCAACCACTTCTTAAACCAGGAGTGTTTAAAGCTCAGCCTGCCCTGGCTGAGCTACCAAATGGAAGCTCTTGCCTAGCCTGTACAAAGCCATGGATAGCATCCTTAACACTACAAAACAAAAACAACCTTCCCCCATTCTCTCCCCCAACACCTGCCCACAGCTCTCTTGCCAGACCCCAGGCCCTTGGTAAATGCTGTTCAATGCCATGTTTTCTTGCAAAAAAAAAAAAAAACCCTCTGGTCCTTGGCATCCGGCATCCATTTTGAGTTCCTGGTGCCCCTTCTATGGCGCTCACCTTACCACACGGAGACAAGCCGACTTGCTGGGCACGCTCACTCACGGGTAGCTCATCTCTGGCACACGAACAGAAATTACTTTCACTTTGCTCACAAGCACAAGCAGGGCAGACTGAGCCTGACAGGAAAGCCTCCCCAGTGCCAGAATCCACACAGCAGCCATCTACATCTCTCTACCTGAACTACAAGACTCCAGCCTCTGCTTGGTATCCTACAACTCAGGGAGCCCAGCAATTACACCCCCAAGAAGTCCCACTCCCATAAGAGGATAGGCTGTGCCCAGAATCTTGTCTTTGCAGCCTGCCGCCTGTCCATAGTCTGACCATTTCAGAGCTCTGGGCTTATTTTCAAAACCATCTTGGCTGCCAACTCACACATGTATTGAATTTGGATCCCTGGTGAGAAACGCAATTCTGAAATTCCATTACACCTCAGCCAGAGCAGCCGAAGAGACTTGGCTGACTGTTAAACCCAGAACTTCTGCTTTTTCCAGTAACTATTACTGCCAGTTATACTCTGGCTATCCTTGAACCTTAGAAAGTGAAAGCTGGTAGTTGCCAGTTCATCCCAAAACTATCAGTCAATAATGATTATTGAAATAGCCTGCTACACACACACACACACACACACACACACACACAGCTATGTAGAGGAAGCACGCTTATCTAAAAATAATTGTGCTAAATTTACTCAAGTTGCTAAGACAATGTGCCAGCTCACAGATTATACCCAGGAATGGGAAATGACTCTTCTGCAATAAAGTTCATCAGAAGGTTGAACTTCTTTAGGAAAAATGAAACTACATCTCCATCAAAGTAATGCCATCAAAAAAAAAAGGAGGAATAAAGGACTGAATGCATAATAAAATAAAGTTACAAGATACAGCAATAAATGGAAAATGGGGGCTGTATTCATATACGAATTTAAAAAGAAACAATAAAAGATAACTTTGAAGCCACTGGGGAAATTTGAATATGGATTAGATACTGCATGATATGATGAACCAATCCACTGGGGAACAATAATACTATAATGGGTTTGCAAATAAAAGTCTTTTTCAATTAGAAATGTCTAAGGCAGTTTATATGTGAAATGGCATAATGCCTGATAGTTGCCTTAAAATATTTCTACAAAAAGTTTTTAGATAACCAGGGATTGTGGCACAAGCCTATGTCTCAGCACTGGGAAGACAGCTAGGAAGAGGAGGTAGGTGAGGCTCACTATCATCTTGAAGTCATCTGGGCTATGGAGTGAGCCAAGATACTTAAATAAATTATTTAAATAATAAAATATTTTATTAAAAATTAAATATGTTGAATCTGTACATTGCTTTTGGTAAGATGGCCATTTTAACTATATTAATCCTGCCAATCCATGAGCATGGAAGATTTTTCCATTTTCTGTGGTCTTCTTTGATTTTCTTCTTCAGAGACCTGAAGTTCTTCTCATATAGATGTTTTATTTGTTTGGTTAAAGTCACACCAAGGTACTTTATATTGTTTGTGGCTATTTTGAAGGGTATCATTTCCCTAACTTCTTTCTCAGTCTGCTGATCCTTTGAGTATAGGAAGGCAACTGATTTGCTTGAGTTGATTTTATAACCAGCCACTTTGCTGGAGCTGTTTATCAGCTGTAGGAATTCTCTGGTGGAGGTTTTTGGGTCACTTAAGTAGACTATCATATCATCTGCAAATAGTGATAATTTGACTTCTTCCTTTCCAATTTGTATCCCCTTGACCTCCTTACGTTGTCTAATTGTTCTAGCTAAAACTCCAAGTACTATATTGAAAAGATATGGAGAGAGAGGGCAGCCTTGTCTAGTCCCTGATTTTAGTAGGATTGCTTCAAGTTTCTCTCCATTTAGTTTGATGTTGGCTACTGGTTTGCTATATATTGCTTTAACTACATTTAGGTATGGGCCTTGAATTCCTGTTCTTTCCAACACTTTTAGCATGAAAGGATGCTGAATTTTGTCAAATGCTTTTTCAGCATCTAATGAAATGATCATGTGGTTTTTTTCCTTTGAGTTTGTTTATGTAGTGGATTTCATTGATGGATTTCCTTATATTGAACCATCCCTGCATCCCTGGGGTGAAGCCTAATTGACCATGGTGGATGATCATTTTGATGTGTCCTTGGATTCGGTTGGCAAGATTTTTATTTAGTATTTTTGCGTCAACATTCATAAGGGAAATTGGCCTGAAGTTCTCTTTCTTTGTTGGATCTTTGTGTGGTTTTGGTATCAGCATACTTGTGGCTTCATAGAAGAGTTGGGTAGTGTTCCTTCTGTTTCTATTTTGTGGAATAGTTTGAAGAGTATTGGTGTTAGGTCTTCTTTGAAGGTCTGATAGAATTCTGCACTGAAGCCATTTGGTCCCATGCATTCTTTGGTTGGGAGACTTTCTATGACCCCTTTTATTTCTTTAGGGGTTATGGGTCTGTTTAGATGATCTATTTGATCCTGATTTAATTTTGGTGTTTGGTATCTGTCTAGGAAACTGTCCATTTCCTCCAGATTCTCCAGTTGTGTTTGAGTATAGGCTTTTGTAGTAGGATCTGATGATTTTTTCAGTTTCCTCTGTTTCTGTTGTTATGAGTTAGAAAAAGCAATTCTCAAATTCATCTGGAATAACAAAAAATCCAGGATAGCTAAAACTATTCTCAACAGTAAAAGAACTTCTGGGGGAATCAGTATCCCAGACCTCAAGCAATACTACAGAGCAATAGTGTTAAAAAAAAAACTGCATGGTATTGGCACAGTGACAAGCAAATGGATCAATGGAATAGAATTGAAGACCCAGAAATGAATCCACACACCTATGGTCACTTGATCTTAGACAAAGGAGAGGAAAATGTCCAGTGGAAAAAAGATGTCCTTTTCAACAAATGGTGATGGTTCAACTGGAGGTCAGCATGCAGAAGAATGCAAATTGATCCATTCTTATCTCCTTGTACTAAGTTCAACTACAAGTGGATCAAGGACCTCCACGTAAAACTAGACACACTGAAACTAATAGAAAAGAAACTGGGAAAAAACCTTGAGGACCTGGGCACAGGGGAAAATTTCCTGAACAGAACACTAATAGCTTATGCTCTAAAATCAAGAATTGACAAATGGGACCTCATAAAATTACAAAGTTTCTGTAAGGCAAAGGACACTGGCAAAAGGACAAAACGGCAACCAACAAATTGGGAAAAGATCTTCACCAACCCTACATCCGATAGAGGGCTAATATCCAATATATACAAAGAACTCAAGAAGTTAGACCCCAGGGAACCAAATAACCTATTAAAAATGAGGTACAGATCTAAACAAAGAATTTTCACCTGAAGAAATTCAGACAGCCTAGAAGCACCTTAAGAAATGCTCACCATCATTAGTCATTAGGGAAATGCAAATAAAAACAACCCTGAGATTTCACTTTACACCTGTCAGAATGGCTAAGGTTAAAAACTCAGGAGACAGTAGGTGTTGGAGAGGATGTGGAGAAAGAGAAACACTCTTCCACTGCTGGTGGGATTGCAAGATGGTACAACCACTATGGAAATCAGTCTGGCGGTTCCTCAGAAAACTGGACATGACACTTCTGGAGGACCCTGCTATACCTCTCCTGGGCATATACCCAGAGGATTCTCCGGCATGCAATAAGGGCACATACTCCCCTATGTTCATAGCAGCCTTTTTTATAATAGCCAGGACCCAGATGTCCCTCAATGGAGGAATGGATACAGAAAATGTGGTATATTTACACAATGGAATACTACTCAGCAATTAAAAACAATGAATTCATGAAACTTTTAGGCAATGGTTGGAACTAGAAAATATCATCCTAAGTGAGGCAACCCAATCAGAAAAGAATACACATGGAATGCAATCACTAATAAGTGGATATTAATTAGCCCAGAAGCTCTGAATACCCAAGACACAATTAGCATATCAAATGACTCCCATGAAGTAAGGAGAGGGCCCTCATCCTAGAAAGGCTTGATCCAGCATTGTAGGGAAGTACCAGGACAGAGAAAAGGAGGGAGGTGATTGGAGAATGGGTAGAGAGAAGAGGGCTTATGCGACATATTGGGAGGGGGGAACCAGAAAAGGGGAAAGCATTTGGAATGTAAACAAAGAATTTAGGAAAAAAAAGCAAAAAATTAAATATGTTTGACAAATGAGAATTTGAAAGGGGCAGACAAAATATGACTGGCAGAGCGTTAATATTCACAGAGGCTAGGTGACAGGTTCATGGAAGTTCATTATATTTTATTTATGTGATTGGGAAAAATTTAAAAACAAAAATGTTTTATAAAGAACCATGGACTGTGTATTCTGAAAATTCCAGGGAGGCTTCACTCATAATACCTTAACAATGCGGCTGCCTTAAAGAAGACCCAAATAGATACAATACCAGCAGACATGCTAACATGGAAGTAGGAAATCTCATGGGGCCCCAACCCTAAATTAAAAAAAAAATTACAGGCAAATTAGGAATGCTAGTAATGGGAAAAATAATTTTCCCAAGGGATCAGTCCCTAATTGGTTATCCAATAACAGGAATACACACACATACACACACACACACACACACACACACACACACGAATGAATGAATGAATGAATGAATGAATGAATGAAAACAGGCCATAAATTCAAGAGGGAGCAAGGGAAGGCATATGGGAAGAGGTAGATGACCAACTTGAAATGAAGAAATGAACAAATAATATTTCAATTAAAAAATAAAGGTATTTTTAATTAAGTAAAAAGAAGAATAAACGAACCCTGGGTTCTGGGGAGATGGCTAAGGGACAAAGTGTCCTTCCTGTCCTTTCATAGGGCCCAATTTAGTACCAAGTACCCATGCCAAGTCACTCACAACCACCTATTAATTCCAGCTCCAGGGGATCCACTGGTGCCTTTTCTGGATCCATAGACAGCAGCAGGCCTATGTCATACAGTCACTGGTTGCACACACATAAAGGAAAACAAATTTTTTCTTTGAAAAGGGACTATATATCAATGTCATGCCCATGAGTGTTTATCTCTGTTTTGGAAGGATCTAGAGAGAGCTAGAGAGCTGATGGCTCAGATAGGAAAAGGGAGTTGGGCAAAGGGAAAGGAAGAATACATCTCTTTCTTCTCTGATGCTGGAGAAGAGCCAAGCCTAGGAGGATTTCAATCTCAGGTATTAGTAGTCACTTCCTTGTGTCCCATTCTTTGATCTGACTGACCATGACTTCACCTGGTAAGACTGTCACTGTCTGTCATTGGTCATCAAAGCTGATACAGAAAGGGACCCAACAAGTCCTACTTGCAAGAGTCTCAGTCCTGAGCAGTTCCTTCGAGTACTGATGGTCTCTTGTCCCATCTTGCTGTACACTCCTGATTGGCAGCAAGAAGCACCTTCACTTTGTTTAAAGAATCTTTCTATCTAACCTGATAAGAGTGCAAGCTAGTCTGACTAAGCAAGGCCAGTACTGGGGTATGCCCATGAGAGGGATGTCATCTGTGGGTCTCTCAGAGGCCATGCATTTGGGCTTTTTTTTTCTACAGTTCATAATAACTATAACTACTCTCATTAGCTTTCCCCTCTATGATATAACCACACTGGATCAGGCCAGAAAGCACAGTCTCTGAGTTGACATCCAATAAGAGAACATACAATAGACTCCCTCCCTACAGGACCCAGGGACTATGGACATCTACCCTTACTTAGGTCAAAAGCTTGCAAACTCTGTTAACTTCTGTAACTCCCGGTAGAAAAGAGAGAGGGTTAACATTTACTCACAGAGATTGTTCTAATAAGAAAAAGCCCCTCATCTCCTCCAACTCAGATTTCTTCTTATTAACTAGAAAAAAGTTTGGCCAAGTTATATATCCTTTTCACCTGACAACAGTTTGGGAGTTGTCACCAGCCTCATGGAATTGTATACCAGTTCTACTCTTAGGGTTCAGGGGTGGGATGAAATAGCAGTAGTATGATGTCTAATCTTCACTGAAAACTTGACTAGATAAAGAATCACCAAGGACACACATCTCTGGGCCTATCTGTGAAGATATTTCCAGAGAGGTTTAACAAATGGGTGAAAGGTCACCCTGAAGTAGACAAGTTAAATATTTGCCTCACAGGCTACAGACCTTAGCCTGGTGCTTGTAATCCTAGCTTAGGGTAGGAGAATCCCTAGGGCTCACTGGCTAAGTCATCAGGACGCTCCAAAGCAAGAGAGGCCCTATTTCAAATGAGGTGGGATGATACACGTGTACCTATAACCACCCCAAACCCCATCCCTACCCCACCCCACCCCACCCCTGCCCCACCCCTACCCCAACCCACCCCTACTCCATCCCTATCCCACCCCACCCCACCCCTACTCCATCCCTACCCCACCCCACCCCACCCTGCCCCACCCCTACCCCACCCCACCCCTGCCCCACCCCTACTCCATCCCTACCCCACCCCACCCCACCCCCCCTATACACACAAAGCAAGCTGAACACCAGCACTCATCTCTCCGTTTTCTGACTGCAGATACAGTATGACTGACTGCCTCACATGCCTTCTGAGATGCATTCCCACCCTGATAGACTGGACCTTCCAACTGTGAGACAACACAAATACTCTTGCCTTAAGTTGCTTCTTGTCAGGCATCTGGTCACAGCAGTGAGAAGTAGCCACAGGATGCAGTTAGCAACAGCGGAGATCCTGTTGCATCTGTGAGATCAGGTTTTTTGTGGTAGGCAGTGACCATACTAAATTAAGTAGAACACGACCCCCATTGGATTTGAATGACATGGAGTGGGTATGGGGCCAGGATCTGCCCCTTCCCAGACATCTGACTAAGTAAGAAACAGTTTGTAGGTTAGCCATTGCTTTAACTGGAAAATGAGGAGGCTGAGAAGACTCCCAGGCCCCCCGGAACACTCATAGCTCAGGACTAAATGGAGCTGATAGCACTGCCTCCTAGCAAACAGTTAACCGACTCCTCGACACAGTTCAAATGTGAAACACAGAGCTTGGCAGAGTACAAGATAAATGGATCCAGTAGGTGTGGCTGCACTGAATGGGATATGGAAAGGCTGATGCTAGTGTGCTAGCTGGCCTCCCCGCTCCCCAGAAAGCTGGGAGGTGCTTCTAGATCAGCCATCACCTTCAAGTCCGCATGCAAAGGTCACTCCTGAGGCATAACCCAGCAAAAAGGCCACAGACCCACCGTTAAATTCTATTCTCCTAGGCAGACACTTTGTCCATGGTCCTTAGAGTAAGAATTTATAACTACTTTTATGTCTCTCAAGGTCCCAGCCTTGTTTTGTGAGCTGGGTCAGCATGTGGTCAGCAGCAAGGGCTGTGATAATCCAGTATAACAAGCACATGTCACACCCAGGAACTTCCTGAGACACTTCCTATATTTATAATCAGCCATTTCACCCAGGAGAAAGATGTTTATCATCCCAGTGCCTTTTACATTTACAGTGAACTAGCTCCTATGTTCTTTTTGTTATCAAATTATCTCTCTGCTTTTTGGTTAAGCTCAAGTCTGTTTTGACCAGATTCATATGGTCTTTCTATTAAAAATTTCTAAATGACCAATGAACCATCTCTTCCAGTCTTGCAATGCTCACATAGCTTCTGGGGTGATTAAGTTACACTAAAAGTTCCTGAATCCCTAACCATGAAATAACTTCAAGTGCATTTAGGAGAAATTATAAAGGTCCAACCTGACCTCCATTCCTTTCCTCTATCCCCACTGCCACATGTCCCTTTTCTGCACTCCTGAAATGCCAAGTATACACTGACATGCTATCAGTTATAAAATAAACCAGGTTCTTAGTTCTGACTCTATATTTACTGCTTCTAGAAAGTTCTCTCTGCTTGGCTGATTCCTTTCCAATCTTCTGTTCTCAGCCAACACTGCTAAGTGGACACATTCTTTAAAACCTTTTCTTCTGATCACATTACTCACTTGTTCCCTTTCATAACTTTCGTTACTTTCCCATTGAAGAACTTATAACAACCTGTAGTTTATACAGAGAATGAGATAATCAGTTCAATGGAGATAAGTGATAAATAGATATGTATCCCTATGACAAGACAGTGACATCTTTAGAGTCAGAGATTCTGCCATTATCTTCAGTCTATATCATGTTCAGTTACCAAAAAAAAGCCAGCAACTAAACAAAAATATCATGATTTTAACTTGAATACAGTAAGAATATTTTACATACCTCCTTTCCCAAAGTAGACCTTCATCAAAAACACACAACATTACCACATATATTGCAGTCATGGAAAACCTTAGATTGCATAATTTCAAACTACAGTAGGAAAACATCACCAATCTATCCCTTGAGAACAATTGCAAAAGTTGGATGAAAGAAAAGAAGCAAAAGAAGTAAGTTCCTGTTCAAACACTCATCTTCCATCAAGACAAACAGACTTGAGGGAACCAATAACACACACAGTCAGAGCTCGCTTTCTCATTCTTGCTTCTTTCAGCACATCAGTTAATTTCTAGATGGCCCATAGCTTCGGAGAATCACCAAGCTGAGGACATTAAAAGTGAAATTCAGGACAGCCAGTACGAAAAGGACTTGAAGTGCCAAAGACCTGCAGAAAGGAAACCTTAGAACCCAAATCTCCTTCTCAGCCTTTTAGTTAAAGTATTTAATAAATCTAAAGCTGTTAGTTGTCAAAGTGTGTGTGGTGGGGAGGGGTGAAGGGGGAGGAACGTAAGCAGAATTTATGACTATCTTACTCCACTTTGGAGTTGAACTTTAGGGTCTCCTATAAACAAGGGACCCAGTGAACATCATATGATTTTTAAGTAAGGTTTCCATGGGTTGTACCTTAGGGGTCAAGAAAACAAACCCAGAGCAAACTCAAATCCCTGCACTGATCTTTGAAATACCTGAATGGATGGATCTAAATGAACATCTGTATTCTGCTTTCCACAGGGAAAACTTAATTCCTTTCCCGAGAAAGACACCGGCATGCAGGCATACTACACTTATTTCTGTTTCCTTCTTTCTTTTTTTTTAAATGCCTACAGATAGTTTCTTTGCCTGCGTGTATGTGTGTGTACCGTGTGAATGTGATGGCTGTACAGTGGTCATCCTATCCCCCATGACTGGAGTTACAGACGGTTGTGATCTACCGTGTGCGTGCGGGAAGTGAGATTCAGGTCACCAGTGCACTTAGCAGCTGTGCTTCTCTAGTCCTCGGCAATTTCTTAAACAATATATAGACTATCTGACTTAAAAAGTTACTACAAATCATAACCAGAAACAAAAGCAAATGGCCAAAACCAAGAGGAAAGAGACATAACACAGTATCACAGCTGACATGCACGTCTCAATGATTGAAATCATACGCTGTAATTACTATGCTTGAACAAAATGAAGGTGGATATTTTTACCACATACTAATCATCTATATTTTTAAAAAAAATCAAAGGGAACCATAACAAATACAAGATACTTTAGCAACTATAACAAATACAAATGGTTGAGCAAGCGGAGAGCTACTTTAGGAAAAGAGATGGCAACATAAAAGGTTTAGTCAGAAGCACTGAGAGGAAAGAAAGAAAACCTATATATCTGAGTTTAAATGAGTATAACACATGTAGCTAGAGTCCTAGAAAGAGAAGACAAAGTGAAGAAAAAAAGGCGTTTTAGAGATCACCATGGAGAATTCTCTAAACCTGAAAAAAGACACCAAGCCCTGGATTCAGCACCTCCCACTCCATTTACAAGGAATTCAAGAAACAAGTTAATATTTCACCTGCATAAAAACAGTCTTAAGAGCAGCTGGGACTAGATGGGAAGAAGTATAAAGATCCATAGAAAAATATTACACACTACACACACACACACACACACATACACACACAAATATGCACACACCACACACACACACTACACACACCACACACACACACTACACACACACACACACACACACACACTCACACACAAATGTACACACACCACACACACACACTACACACATACTACACACACACACACACACTCAGAGTCTGGGAACTGCGGAACACACAGCTCTAAATGGGATGTCTCCATCAAATCCTTCCCCTCAGAGCTCAGGGAACCTGAGGAAGAGGAGAAGACTGAAGCAACCGGAGGGGATGTAACTCACAGAGCCTGAAGCAGAATGCACGGGGTCTACACATGTTTGCAGCAGGTCCTCCATATATGCTCTATACCTTTTAGTTTAGTGTCTTTATGTGACTCCCAAGGGTGCAAACGCGTGGGTCTCTGATTCTTGTGCCTTCTCTTGGGACTCTTTTGTTTTTCCTTTGGCTTATCTTATCCAACTTGGATATGACAGTTTTGTTTTGTTTTATATTTTATTTTGCTATTATTTTTGTTTTGTTTTGTTGCTTTCTCCTAGAAGCCTCCTCTTTTCTAATGAGGGAATGTGGAGAGCAAACTGAAAGAAGAAAGGAGAACCTGTATTCAGATAAAGATGTTTTAATAGAAACATGGTTTTAACATAAAAAAACATGAAGTTATATGCCTCAAAAGCAAACAAATGAAGAATCAAAACCCCCAGCTAGGGCTGAGAAAGAGATAAAGGCCACATGAACAGCTTGACTCTGAGATCCATGCTTTCGTTACAGAATCACGTGGCCTCTCTCATCCACAGTGCCATCAATTCAAATAAGAACAAATGTGCAGATGATGCTCTCCTAAAGACCACAAATCAAAACGATAGGTCAATCTAAGACAAAATCCTACTAGACATCTATTGTACCTATAAAATCTTTGGTGTTACTGTTTTAGAATCTGTAAAATAACTGTATAAGGAGAAAAGGTTTTATTGAAATCTAATGACACCACCTTTGAAAATAAATACAAGAAGTGTACCCTTCACTGAGGACCAATAGCACAGCAATCCTCACCTATCATTTCACTAGAACTCAAGGTCCCTAAGGTAGGAAATAAAGTAAGTCACCATCCTGTGTGGTGATACTGATCTCTTGTCATGCAGACAAGAGGCATTTAGCTTACAGCTTCAAAGAACTTAGAAGTCTTTCATGGTTCACTCAATAAGTCTTTTAATGTTCTCCTAGAACATTAGTCATCTTTATTGACAGGAAAAGAATCTAAGTGGAAAAGCTTCCAGATAATTTTGTTTAAAGATAACTGTTTGCTGGTCTAAGCTCTGTTTCTGTCCTCTCTGTTATCCAAAGAGTCTTGGATAATAGGACTACAAATAAGACTAAAAATTACAACTGTGCCATAGCTTCACCCTGTTCCAAGACCATGGCTGTTACTAGGGACTACAAGTGACCACATGCCTTCATTTGGGGACTGAGAGCATTTTAGATACTTTCCTAGTGAATAAAGGCACACTGGAAGAAAAAGTAAAAGTTTCATCAAAAGCTAGAGATTTAGCTTATGAGAGGAGAGTTATCACTTCTGAAAGACTGATCACTTCGGCTATTCAGACACGAAATGTACATTAGCGACGCTGTAGTATGTGAATGGAGAAGAGTTTCTGTCCTTGTTCTCCTCCACGGACATTTTGACAAGCCTAGAGGTACCTCTTACTTCCAACACTTTCTGTGGCATCTGTGTGAAGAAAATCATCTGCTTCAGGAATGATGCACACCTCCATACATGGTGAACTGAGTTATATGATCCCCCTGAGCACAGGGATTGGGTTACAACTGGACACACCAAGAAGAGTCACCACCAAGAAGAGTCAGCGGTTAACTTTGATTCAACTAATGAGAGAGAAGTATGTTCACTTTTCCAGCTAAGTCTTAAGATGCTATAGCCTTCTTATTCCTTAAAGTCAGGTAGAGCCAAGAGATCTGAGTGTCAAGAACAAAGCATTCCAGAAGGCAAGCATCCTTGTATGTCTAATAAGCCAGGACTGTCCCTTATTTTCTTGAGTTGGCAAGTGGTAGATTTTTCTAACACTTATTCTAAAATGAGTCCCCAGCATCAAAACCAAAATGACTACCGTGTCTTGGTATCTTTTGGCCATCTTTATTGTACCATTTTGGATTGCCTCAAAAGATTTCCCTCCTAGAAGTCTGAGATGCAGAGTCAGATTACATCTGGAGGGCCACCTCTGACAGGGACAGGTGTGTTTTGGAGGTAGGACAGGTCTAACTTACACTATATCTAGTGAAAGGGTTGCTTATGTATAATGCCAGAGAAGATGACATGCTAATTAAAAAAAAGCCACCACATACAAACTGCAAGTGATCCTTTTCACAAACCTAGCAAGCTACCAAACTTTCTTAGACCATCATAGATGATTTTCTAGTAGCGATCAACAGGTATTTCAACAGAGATGTCTCAACTGTTTTTCATTAAGACTCCCAACTGTTATAACTCCCTGTTATAACGCTTGGAATAGGCCTAGCTGGGTTCATGTTCTTGGGCAGTCATTCAGTTGATTCTTGTTTCATTCCTCAGTTGTCCTCTACCTTGCACAAACCACAGAGCATCCACATTTGGGTTTAAACTTCCAACAAAGAACTAATCTCTAGCATAACTAAATAACTGGAAGAATATTTCAAATGCTTCCAGAGTCAGCTGACCACCTGCTCTTGCAATGAGTTTGGGAGAACATGGACTAGATGGCTCTGTCATTGAAAGCTTGGCTTACATCTTAAATAGATGAGTTTGGAAGGACTCACGCCAATGAATGATATGAACATGATCCACTACACCATTCTACAACCTGCAGGGTTTATCTGTGTTTCTTGGTTGTGAATAGCTGACACATTAGAAACATAAACTAGGCCAAGCCTAATAGCCTTCACATGAATAGGCTTGGCCTAACTGTTTCTTAAAAATGTTCCAATGTAAGGGAAGGAAACGTGAAGTGCTTGCGTCACTTGAAGATGGACCTGGGTTTGATCCCTAGAACTGATTTAAAAAAAAAAAAAAAGAAAGAAAAGAAAGAAAAACTAGATGTGCTGCCACACTCTTATAATTACAGTACTGAAAAGCATAGATGGTTTGAGAGTTGGGGCTTGTTGGCTGGCCAGCCTAGCCTACCTGGGCAGTTCTAAGCCAGTCAAAGACCATGAGGTAAGGAAGGAAAAGTAGACAGTAACTGAAGAATAATAGTACTTGAGTTTGTACTCTGAAATTTACATGCAGTGTGCAAATGTGCAAGCACACTGGCACACAATGCTTAAATGTAATCAACACTGTCTGCACACTCTCACATGTATGCATACGCACACTGTCACACAATGCTCCAATGAACACACCATCTACATATGTTCATGAACATGTACAGACATACCAATACATACAATGCTCTGATGTAATACAGCACCAGCTACAATAAGGAGTTCACATCTTCTATCCACTAACTATGAAAGATTTGAAAGATATCTACCTAGCAGAATCAAATCAAATGATTACCTTCCAGAGCTAATATTTGAGAAGACTTGTGATCTGTAAACTTGTATGTTTAGACTCATGTGCCTCCTAAATAATGTTACTTGGCATTTTGTAATTAGACTGTGGAGATACTTAATATTACTCATACCGTGTTTTGGCAAGTCTATGTTAATTTTCACATTAGAGCATAAACCAGGTTAAAATAAAGAACTTGCAACTTATTAAGAATTGCCTTGAAATTTGAGTCAAGAGAAAGCTTCTAACATCAACAGTTAACCTTAAGTTAATATTTATTATACTGATAATAGCTTAATGTCACATGGTCATTGTTTAGTTTCTCCATGGAACTGTTTACTCCACTATAAAATTATAGTTAATGCCACTAAATTCTAGGCTTCAGACACACAACTAATGAATAGCATTATCTGCCTGTTTAAAAATCAGAGGAACCTAAATGAGATAAAGTAGCCAGGTCCTCCAACATGGTACTATATTTTGTCTTTCAGAGGGATGCATCCTGACTGCAGAGAGAGCTATCTTGAGCCACGGCTAGTTACAATGCAAAATCAGCAGTTAAGCATTATAATAAGGCAGCTCTTTTTTCATATCAGAATTAAGGGTCTGCCTCTCAGCTCTATTTCAAAGATCTTCTGAAGCAAGGCTGGTTGGTGGCCATGCAGGTGGGTGACATGCAGGACAGGGCAGTGGACATCAAAGTGAGCTTTAGAACTGAGTAGATTTAAATTTGAATTATATTCCCATCACTCTCTAGCTATGTCCCCTTGAAAAAGTTATTTTTATCTCCCTGAGTCTCTATAGTTCACCTTCATTTAAAGAGCTAATAAGAACTGCACCTCCCAAGGCTGTGAAAGAGAATAAAGAGGGGATTATATGCAAAATAGGTCACATAGCACTTGGAACACTCTACAGAAACTGACTGCCTTCCTTTCTTCTGGCCTACCCAAAGGCAAATCACTCCATAATTCCACTAAGAGAACACAGATCAGCAAGGGGTCTCACTTCTAGCCTCATGTTTAAAAGAAGGGACTACTTCCCAGGTTAGTGTCTCAGTCTATTTTCTATTGTTATAACAAAATCCCTGAGATGCAATAACTTGTAAATTGCAAAAATATCCTTAGCATATGATTGGGGGGGGACTATATTTCAACATGCGAACTTCTGTAGACATACAGAAACAATACAGCTAGTGACCACATATGACTGCAAAGGAAGCACAAACTTCCCTCGTCAAAACACATTATTGGCCACATGAATGTAAACTTCATTCTCCTGCCTCTGACTAAACACTCCCCTCTCACTGTGCATTTTCCAAAAGTGATAACAATAGTCTTGCAACTCAAGTCCAACCCTGTCAACCCTTTGAGTATATGTTTCCACCTGTGACCCTCTTTGGAAAAGAAGATCAACACTACATTCTTTGTATCAATCCCTTGTTAGGTGACTATGAAAACCTGCCAATTAGCTACACTACTTCCTACCTGTTTCTCATGGCAGTGTGCCAATGGAGAGATTCTAGAGAATAGTAAAGCACAATGTCCAAGATGAAAAGAACCACAATAAAGCCGATTTCTCGTAAAGAACATCCAATCTGCCGATGCCTTACCCAATCACACAGCTGTATTGGCACGGCAGAGCCTCTGGCCTCAGCAGCACTGGCTTTGAAAAGCCCCCTTGGCAAGGTTCTCACTCATAACTACGTTTTTTACACGTTTCAAGTGGCCTGCATATCCAGACTTGCCCCCACAGCAATGTCAGAGCCCCAGCTAGAAATCAAGGAGAGGCTTGAGGAAGCAGAGGGCCTCCACACCACTGTGAGATCAATTCCCTTTAGCAAATAGGCTTGGCCAGGAAAAAGATCTTACAATATGGCACCGGGAAAACTGCTCAGTCAGTAAAGTGCTTGGTGTGCAACCATGAGGCTCTGAGTTCAATCCCCAGAACCGGCATCAGAAATAAAGGAAAGAAAAAGGAGAGAGAGAGAGGGAGAGAGGGAGAGGGATATGGTAGCATGTGTTTGTAATTTCAATGTTGAGGGGGTAGAAACAGGCAGACTACTGGAACACACACTGGCCAGTCATGCCTGACAGCCAGCCTAGCAAGACCAATGAGACCATATCTTAGAAAACAAGCTAGACTGAACCTGAAAAGCAATACCCGAGATGACCTCTTACCTCCACAAGTACACATATGTTCTCTCACACTAGAACCACGCACACTCACACAAATACAAGGGGCAGGTGGTGCTTATAAGATGAAGACAGCTAACTTAGTCCTACAAGAATGAAACCGTCCCTAGAAACCTCTTCCAGATGCAGTGCTTCTCAGCTCCAGGTTATAAAAAACCACCTGCTGTGTAGTGATATGTATAGTAAAGCCTTTATGTCTGGCTTGAAATAAAATGTAAAGTGTGTGTGTCTGTCATTGAGTGAAATTTTTCATCAAAGCTTTTGCTATCTGTGAGTCAATCAGTAAAGGCTGAGACATTATTATAAGACTGTTTGAACCTTGAAGAGACGTTGTCTCTCTGGAAGATCTGCACTTGGTGCTCTGTGAGAGCTTGCAGCTGCACTAATATTGGCCCTAAGATACTCCTGGCAAACCTGGAGTTCTTTTTTTGATTATGCATTATGGCTGACCATGGTCAGAAGGGACTGAGATTGGTGTGGGCTGTCTTCTCTCACAAGCAGCAAAGGGCAAGAACCTTTCCCATTCCCAATTAACCTTGTATGATGTTTGAATAGCGTAACTGGGGTGACTTGGCTGGGTGTCAGTCTTTTGCTCCTTCAGAAAATAAGGCTTAGCATCTTGTTGAGCTTTCTCTCTCCACTGTGGCACCAAGCATCAATCAATCCTGCTGTGTGCACCAAAATAGTATGTAGGCAGCACCAGCCCTAGACGTGGGCGGAGTCTCTGGGTGTGTACCTTTGCATCTGTGTCTTCTTAAAGATCCAAGTCAGAGAGAAACTGTCAGTTTACAGCTAGTGAGGGGCAGTTCAACCTCAGAGCCTGGCTTCCCACCAGGCAGTACAGTTTAAAGGCTGCTGGGAAGGGTTTTTATTAAAAAGTAAAGAAACATACATCATTCTAGAAAGATGCAGAGGAAATCTGGAGAACCTGCAGTTAAAGAATGCATCTACCTTTCCTGTAGAATTCTCCAGACCTTTATGGGCTGAGGTACGTCACATCCTACAAGAGAGAACCCATTGTGAGTTATTGCCCAGTTCATCTGCTCATAAAAAACTCCTGGAAAGCTTCCGCAAGCCTGGCGATCCCTGGAGGACACCTTTGGCAATATAATGCAATGACCCCTCATTAGTTACCTCTGCTGGTTTCCTGGAAGAACAGCATGGTGAAATATTCATTTAAAATTATAGTCACATTCCTGCCCTTTGGATTTCAATATGCAGTCACTGTAGGAGCCCAAGAGCAATTTGTTAAAAAAAGAAAAGAACCTGCCTCCATTTGCAGACTAGTTCAGAACCAAGAGGCGAGAGGATCCAGTTCCTCCTGTGAAGGTCCTCCAAACAGATGAGCACTTACATGGTTCACTCCTCATAGAAACAAGCACAAGTAACAAAAATGAAACTGGACACACATTTGCTGATGGCGTTAAGTTGCCAGATGATTTCTATTCTCAGCAGTAGCTCCGTTTTGAAAATTCCTCCTGACATCAAGATGATGTAGAAGACCAGAGTGCTGTATATCCTAATTAGCAAGGATTTCTTGTCCATGCTTCATGGCAGAGTGCCGGAAGGAATTTTACCTTCCAACGTCAAGGTCATATGATGGCCCTAACTATCATAGACAGGCTGTCTTCTCATGGTTTCCATATGAGGGAGTCAAGTTTGCCAATGCTCAACACAAGCAAGAATCTACAATCCATTCCATATCTGCATTCCATTTGTGACCAGTATTAAAATATATAGAAAGGAGAGAAGCTTCCTTAGGGGTAGTACCTAGTAGTGGACAGCACCATGCCTACTCGCTTATAGGCAGCACTAATTGGTCTCAAAGGGTTATTTATTTTTAAAAGAGGACATGAAGTTTTGGAGTATTTAAAGGAAGGAAATAATCAAAGTGTATTGTGTATATATATATATAAAATTTTCAAAGAAAAAAATGAAAATTTTATATTAAAATATATACATACATACATACATACATACACAGAGTACCATAGGCAAGGTATTCAGTTAGTGACAAGATTATTGGGGGCTGGAGAGATGTATCAGAATTAACAGCACATACTCTTCTTGGAGAGAACTGGAGGTTCAGTTTCCAGAACCCACGTCAGGTAGTTACAACTGTGTAACTCTAGTTCTAGGATCTAGTGCCCTCCGGCCACTTGCACACACATACTGCACATGAACTCACACAGCCTCATACACATACGCATAACTAAAAACAATAACTAGATCTCTCAAAAATATGACAATCCTAATTACTCTTTCAGTATAACTTTATTGCTGATGGGGATTCTTACAGGCATTAATATTTTGGTTTATGGTTTCACTTTTAGTAAATTATGAACTAAAACTCATCTATAAAAGTTAGAGTTTAGTCCTTCTTCCCTGTAGGCATATAGATTATCTAAGTGTAAGTAATTTTCATAAAATAAATTATCATCCGCTGTGTTCTGTTGACAAATTCACTGAGTCCCTAAACACCAGGCTGTGTCTGGGCATTGAAGATACTGCAGCAAATGGTAGGAGCAAAGACTTTGCCCTTACGCAGTTTTCATTCCAGATCTATGATGAATCCAAATATTTAACAACTGTTATTTCAACTTCCTTGTAGGCCCCCTGGCAGAATCCATCCTCCTCTTTGATCACAAAGAATCTTCAACTGTTGAACCTGAAAAGAAGAACTTTAACGTTCTTGATTTGTGACATGGGTCAGGTTCCTGCTCCAGTGACCTACACACACACACACACACATATATATATGCCCTCAGATGGCCACCCCTTCAGGTCTCTGGACCTTGGTGTTCTCATCATTAAACAAGGACTGAGTTAGACTCTGACTCCATCACAGGCATTAGTGGAGCATGAGATTTATGGGAGAGAAAGGGCATTCTGTGACCTGGGATTGGAGTGAGTCAGAAATGCTAAATTCCCTACAAGTCACAGTGACAAACTTGACCTGGAGTCCAGGAGATTGGGAGAGCCAAGATCTGTAGACATCCGGTTCTTTTTCTGAAGCCCAAGCCACCTCACCCTTTGAAGAACTGCCATGCAACTAGAGCTTCTGTTCCTTTATCTGTGCACCCAGGTGCTGTCCTGGAGAGAAGATCCAGGAAGACCCTTGCATCTGAAGGCTGAGGGCTGGGGAAGGGAGCTGCTCCTAGGGAGCTAAAAATCTCCTAAAGCTGCTAAAAATCTTCAAAAAAACCTCCTTTGAGGAGTCTTTTCATAGCTGATGCTCAAATCCATAAAATCAAAATTATCACATCAACACATCAGGCTTCTCCTAGAACCCAGCGAATTTATAGCAATTGCCTCTTGTTGGGGAATAGGCATAAATCTTACTATAATCCTAGTTTCTTGAAAATGCACCACACTCTTTCAAAGTCTGAAGTGAATAATGCCGAAATGTTTTACAAACAAATCATCAATCCAAAGAAAATGAGTGTCTTTGGGAAGGGCCAAATAAAAAGTGTACCAAACAGAAACTGTTAAGTAAGAATATCTCAAACCATCAACAACAGAGAGAAACAGCCATTATTCTCTTCCTTCCTTAGCAGTATACAGTGAAGCACCATCCAGGAGACCACAGTCAGACCCCTCTAGCTGATATCTACATATGGAAGAAGATATTTCTTCCTTCTCTCAGTTATCTCAGCAATCAGCAATAGTATATGTTATCATCTCTGCCTTCTATGCATGCGTGGAGGCCTTACGTCCTCTGACAGTGACTGTACCACACATATTTGAATCACTGAAAGCTATGGAAGGATGATAAAATATGACCCCCAAAGCTCTTTTACCTAAACCAGTGGTTCCCAAACTGTGTTCAACGGCACCCAAGACATCAATGGTATGACACAATGGTACTTTGGAATATTTTGAATTTTGACTAAAGTGTAGTGATGTTGGCTATCTGCTGGATACCATGACAACTACCAGTTATAGAACTTTATGCTCGTGAAATTACAACAAACTACATTCTCTTTGATAGCATCGGAGCCTTGAAAAACTTCTCCCTGGATATAGTGTAATAGTTTCTTCAGAGATTACAACCTGCAGAGATTCTATTCTGTAGGAAGCTCCTTAAGCAGGAAGGTAAAGTACTCAAAATAACTTCAGGAAGTCCCTGAAACTGATCAGATTCACTAGGCAACTCTCTGCTAGATTATTCAATAAAAGCTGGGACATACACAAACACACAGAGGGGGGAAAGGGAGGAAGAGAGAGAGAGGGAGGGATGGAGGGGGAAGGAGGAGAGAGGAGGGAGGGAGGGAGAGAGAGAGAGAGAGAGAGAGAGAGAGAGAGAGAGAGAGAGAGAGAGAGAGAGACCACCTCAGGCAAAGTAAAGTCAAGCTGCAAAGATGTCCCAGGAGAAAATCAACTCTGAGATCAGATCAGCCGTGTGGAAAAAGCATTAGCCAGCTGAGCTTCCTGGAAGAGATTTAGACCAACCTCATGAGCCACTTGGAAAGGACAGTCTTCAACCTGTCAAGCTACCTGAAGGATGTATTGTGTTCTCCATGTTTCCCAGCTTTTATGAGCTGTCACCCACGTTGGGGTATGCCCTGGTGATACGGTTGTCTTCTGTGCCTGTCAGTAACACCCATATTCCTCTAAGTAATTCTAATAAAACTCATTGGTTCACCAGTTGGACTTTGGTGGTATTCATACTTTAGTTTGCTGTGTTTTTTTATATCTGGGTGGATAGACACACGTGTTACATCTTACCAGAAAACGATTTGTCACACAATGCTGGGAAGTTTCTGTAATAAAAGGAAACATCTGCACGAAGTGAGGTGGTTAGGGTTGAGCCATACATCCCTAAGGGATGCCATCTCCCATCATTAAGGAATTGTTACAGAAGAGTGACATCAAACTGGTATCTTTCATTTGCTTATTTTTTCAAGCAGCCACAAAGTTATTGACTCATAACATTTTATGGCTCATAGACTTGATTATATATTTTAAAAACAGACCTTTCTTTTAGTTGAGAAATATTGTTAAAGTCAGTGCAATGATAGTAGCAGCATGAATCAACAAATTTAAGAATTTCCAACCTATGAAACCTAGTGCTTCATCTTTAAAATAGGGCAAAAACAAGAGATTTTCATTTTCAAACAGTAGATGTTTGCCAAAGACACCTGCTCCCCGGGCCCTCCTTAGGAAGTCATGGAAGACCCTATAACTGCAGGTCTGCACTGTCTCTCTGTCTCTCCGTGTGTGGCTCAGCCACATTCGCTGCTGGAGGTACCAAAGGTTGAAGGACGAGAAACTGAAATATACACTAACTACCATCTGCAAGCTAAAGCATGTTTTTCAGAGTTGTAAAAGTGCAAATTTTCATTATAAACCCCCAACTATGGGCAGTTCAGAATAAATCACTACCATACCAAAGAAGCATTCGGTACCGCCCAGCCACAGCTTCTTCAACGCCTTCGGCCCTCCATACTCATTCAGCTTGGTCCCATTTCTGAGTTTTCACCATATAGCAACATTGGGTGGGAGCTTCCCTCTAAGCCAGACTTTGTAAAGAGGAGGCTTTAAGAATGCTAATGCTGTGGGGTGATAGCTGCCTGACAGGTCTCAAAAGAGAGATGGAGGAATAAAAGAACAGCCTGTTTCTTATTAGTTTAAGGAGAAAAATAGTTACGACATAGAAAAGAAATCAGACATGATTAAGATAATTAATATTGGAGTAAATGGCATATGGACACCATGTGACTCCAGATGTGGCACTTGGCTAACAGGCACCATTGCCAAGGAGTCCTACGAGAAATGCAGAGCCGAAATGAAATTATGTGCCTTCACATCCAATCAAAAGTGCAGAAGGTTTTTTCTTCAACTTTGTTCTCTTAATTTGTGAATTTTTCCATGTCTGTATGTAATACTGTTTTACAATATCCATCCCCCAAACTATCTTTTTCCTCCCTTTCTTTCTTCCTCTGTCCCCCTTCCTCCACCTGACACTAACGGTTTGTTTTGTTTGGTGTAGGTGGCTGCATGTTCACGATATAAAAAGAACAAAAGATTATGTGCTTCAAAAACATTTCACAAAGATGAAGAAAGGCTCTGACAATGTTTCAGATTAAAGGAGTACAGAGACACGATGATGAAAGTCAGCATCTCATCCTGGTACTTGAAGAGAAAAATGCAAAAATATATAAAAAAAATAAAGGTCATTATTGTACTAATTTACAAAACTGTAACACAGACAGGAAATCAGGCAAGTTTAAATAAGTGTTAGGTTTGTTGATACTAAAACTGCACCGTTGTTATGTGAGAGACTTGCCTTGCAATTAGCAAGTATTTCCTAATTGTACTGGATATTTAGGGTAAAGGTCTATGACGTATACACTTGTTCTCATGTGGTTTAAAAATATATTTTGTGTGTGTGTTATATATACAAGGCACAGAGGAAAAAGCACAATGAAGGATAAAATGGTACAAAAAGCTAACTATGTGTTAGCTGGAGTAAAGAGTGTGTGAGAATTCTGTACGCCATTCTCAACTTGAAACTTTCCTATCACTGGAAATGATATCCAAAGAAAATAAGTTCAAACTGAAAGTGCTACTCAGGCTAGCTTTGCGTGCGAGAAGCCAGAAACTTAACAAAACAAGACCAGAACTGCATGATCTTGAGGGAAGGTCCACTGTAGGCCAGTGTGGTGGTACCAAATCATACTGAGCAGATTGTCCGTCCTCAGCCTGTGGCAAACGCTGTAATGTGTGACCACAGAGCTAGGGAAAGGGACAACTGATATCGAGCCTGAGAAGAGCTTGCAGCCTAGCAACTATCCTGAAAGGAGACGTGATGTCTGGGGATTACCACATGGCTGTGTCGTCAGAATCAGCCTGGTATCCTTGTGGATGGGACCCATGGCTTCCCAGTGGTTCTGTACTGTGACGCTGAGCACAGCTAAGGGCTCCCGAGGTTCCCTAGTACCAGTGAAGAGAACTGAACATGAGCCAAAGGGCTGCACTAAGGCTCCCTGCTTCCAGCTGGCTCCTTCTACCCTGGGAAACTGCGCTCCCAAAGTCATCCCTAAGGAACAATGGTTTGTTCCATGAAGTACTCTCTACATTTGGTTATGGCTTATAGACAAGGAAAGTCTATAGATGCTAACACAAAGAAAAGGACACATAGAGTTAAAAGCTACCTGCAGTGCCCGCTGGTCTACTTAGCTCATTACATACTCCCTAGGAATTTGGCTTAAGAAACCTAGAGAACTAACCCCTTAGGTTCTTCCCTATCCCTAAGCTTGTACTGAAAATAAGTTCCTTCCCTCTCTGTCCCTTTATCACGCTCCCTGAAAACAAGTGCATCTCATTCCTCCTGAACCTCCAGCCTCTGGGACAATGTCACAGTTGGTTGAGATCCAGGTTATTTTTGCTAAAGTTATGAATAAACAGATTATTTCAAGTATGTAAGCTTAAGAAGGGAAAGGAAAAAGATCAATGATCAAAATACCATTTGGACTTTAAAGAGTGAGAAAACTCACATCATATAAATTAATACAGATTATATCCTACAGTTTGCCTACTGTGGGACAGGCAGGCATTTTCCAATTGGGAATCTCAATTCTTATACCTCCAATGGGATGCTTCAATGCCATTTGTAGATAGAGATACTGCAGTGTGGAGGATTTTATAAACATGTACTGGATTACTCAGCTAAGAACGGATAGCAGAAAGGTTTCTAGAACTCTGGTGAAGCCCAATTATCTTTCATTTTCAATTATCACAGCACCAAACTACCAAAGTATTGAAGTGCAAAAGGTTGGGGACAGGCACCCTACTTTAAGAGAGTAGAAATGCAGTCAAAGGAAAATGGTGGGACAATGCCTTCAGGGGCCCTGAAGGGAAGGAAACTACTCAAATGCATCTAAATTGGACACAGATCAATCTTAGAGCCCATCATCTCTGCATTTGTTATTTAACATGGAAGTGTTGGATAGCAGGATTTGAAATATGGTGCACAGAAAAACAAAACCTTGCTTCCCTGACGCAGTTTTTACTGTCACCATTAAGTATTTCCTTCCATTCATGTCACTTTCTTTTATCTCCAGTTTCCTCCATCATCTTATTCATGAAAAAAAGAGAGAGAAATGAAGAAAGAGATTGCCCAAAGAAGCAAGGGAAAAAAACAAAACAAAACCAGATACAACTTGATGTTGATTGAAGACTCCAGGCCTTTGTTGTGCATTTTACCACAGTCCCAATTAGAAGAGCAGGGGCCTCCACTTGTTACTCAGCCCTAGTGATTGTTATATGCTAAGTATTTGCCAAACACCTATTATGTTCCAGGCTTTATGGCACTAATGATGTGATATTGTACTCATCGGGGTGGTCACAGGGTGGTCACACGGCTAATAAAAAAGAAAACAAAACCAAAAACCAATAGTGTCAACAGTACCATTTGGCAATTGGCTTAACAAGTTAGCCTCAAGACACATGCATGATACCTGTGCACAGATAGCTAGCCACATGGCAGAATGTAGGCTAGAACAGATGAGATGTTTTAAGTCATAGCTAGTCAGAAAAGATCCCAGCTATATGGCCAAGGTATTTGTAAATAAAACAAAAACAAACAAAAAAAACCAAGTTCACCTCAAAGTCTGTTGCTCCACACTCACATTCTCCTGCCTCCTCCTTCTGGCTAGCCTCCGGTTTGCTCTCTCGCCCTTCCTCACCGCTCCAGGCTGCAGCAAGGCCTGCCTCAATTCTTCTCCCTGGCAGTCAAGCTTCTCCATTCTCTAGTCCCCCTCCTCTGCCCAGCTGTCGTGGTTGCCTCGGTGCACATAGCACATGGTCAGAGGGCTAATGGTGGCCTCTCTCAGCAGGGTCACATGGCCTTTTGATCCAAACACCCCTGTGCTCCAATGTACACATCACATCAGATCTAATGCAGATTCCCAGCACTGCCCTATCCCCATAGCCAAGGCCTTTTTTCAGCTTATTGACTGACTCTTTCTTAATCTCAAAGATTAAGTTTAAGCAATCTTGTCTCCCTGGGGAGGCAGCATGCAAATGCCCAGCTAATACACACCTAGGTCCACTCTTCAATCCATCCTTAGGCTCAACTCAAATTAGGACCAAAACCACATTTCCAACTCTATAGGAAATGGCTTTAATTCCATTCACTGCAAGGGCATTACCATAAGAGTTAAATATTATAACCGTGTGATAGCGTTTAAGTCAGTCACCCCTGTCATGAGGCAAGATCATCCCATGCATTTGGAATAAGGTTGGCTATTCACTTGCTTTAGAAAGTTAGAAACACATGTAATGGGACAAGTCACTTCTGATGTAAAATTTTGAGATTGTGACTCTTTTAAACTTCTTACTGCTTTTGTGGGATACTTCCCTAATAAATTCCTTTTCTCCTGAGATGATGCAAGCAGGAGCTATCAACCCTACACTAACAAACAACCTGACTTTGATCCCTAAAGTACACATGGTGGCTTATAACTAGCTCTGACAATTGTCCGCTGACCTCCACACATGCATTGTGATACCCACATGTGCACATACATACACACATGCACACACATGTGAGCACACACACACACACACACACATACACACTTACACATAGAGAGGAAGACAAGTACCACACATAGTAGCCATCAGAGCAAACCCTGGAGGTGAGCATAACACGGTGACCCTCCCTAACAACCTGACTTTGATCCCTAGAGCCCACTTGCTGGATTATAACAAGCTCTGGGGAGCCATCCTCTGACCTCCACACATGCATTGTGACACTCACATTGATGCAGAAAATTAGCCTGATGCAAAGGGGGCATTCAGAAGCAATTCCCAGACAGAAGGGAAAGGTGAGAAGCGAGACCCAATCCAGTGCCAAGCAGAATAGCCAAGTCTAGTAGAAGACACACATCATCTCCAGAACCCACTCTGGTGAACTTTATCTTCCTCTATTGTTCCTGATTTTGCTTTTTGAGACAGTACATTTCATTGAACCTAGAACTTGCTCCATTAGCTAGACTTGCTAGCCAGAAAAGTTCAGTGTTAGAGGTACATAAAGTTCCATGCCTGGTCTTCTGTGGGATACCTGTGCCCCAAGCCCTTTATCCACTGAGCCATCTTTCCAGCCTCCAAGTGATATAATCTCCCAGGATTATATCCAGACATACAGGATAGACTCTCTGCCATGGCCTACATAGAGACAATGTCACCATGAAGTATGCACTATGCTTATTTCTAATACCTACTTTGTTTTTCATTCTATGCTACTTGGTGCTTGTGTTTTATGAACTTGTAGCAGACCAGCAAAGACTTACAGATTAGAGATCTACAAAGACAATCTCTGTTCCCAAGACTTCATTGGAAAAGCTGGACCTCTGAAGTAAGAAAGGACAGGGTGAGCTCAGAATAGCATTGTGTAAACAGTGGGAATGACATACATGCCTGTGACTAGAATGTAAACAGGTGTGGCATAAACATTTCCTCTGAACTGAGACAGTCTATCTTGGAGGCATGATAGGGGCTGTCAAGAGTAAGAAACAAAACAAAAACAAACAAACAAAAACAGTGGAAATTTACCAGACTGGGGAAACTCAGAAATCTATAAAATTCACAATTCTCCCTCTCTAAGGTTATGTAAACAGTGAGCAGTTGCAGAGGGAGAGGCCTCTTCCCTGGAGATGACTGCTACTTCTACAGGAAAGCACCAGGATGTAGCTTCTGAGTCATCACTTCTTGGGGTGGGCTTTTTGGTGATGGAGCAGCACATGAATCACCATGGTCCTGTATGTGACCTCTCACCCTCATCCCTGTAAGTCATTCCAATAAACTCATTGGTTCACCAAGCAAGACCTCGGTGGGCTCGTCTGTGAGTTCTGTCATTGCAGTTTGGCCTAGGATAAATAGACGCTTATTTATGTCTCCCGGAGGATGAGACATGACAAAGGTGTCAAGAAAATACAATCTGAGGAGACGTGTTCAGGGATGAGGTAGCCCTTCACTGACTTTACCATTCACCCTCCATTTGACACCAAGCAGAGCCGTAACCTCATTGGCAGAGCTAAGCATTGTCAATGCAGGATGCTTAGCAAGGTGGACTGTCGTAGGGTGAGCTTTAAAGGCCGAGTAGCCGTTCCCTGAGGAGTTACAAGATGTCAGCATCTCGGTAGAAAAGATAGTGTGGGGGTCACCAGCTTCAAACAATCATAGTGAAGAGAGGAGGAATGCACAGAAGAAGGGATCAGAAGGGATCAGAAGACAGACCAGGAGTGTGAAGGTGTGAATAGGGCTGTAGGCAGCACTCAGAGAAAAGAGCAATTCTTCCTTGACCGGAAGAAGGGCATTATGGGTATGGAAATTCAGATGCAGGAAATGTATCAGTGAGCTGTGGCTAGTACCGAGTGAGAATGCATATGTGGCATGAGCTAGTTCGCTGGGAGGAGCCCGTGCTGGGGCAGCTCTAGCATGGAGGTGTGTAGAGTTAAGTATGGTGTGATTGTGCAGCGTCCCCAGCAGCTCAGGGGTTTGAACACTTGGTCACCAATGAGTGCTATTTTCGGAAGCTATGGGACCTTTCAGCTATAGAGTCTTGATTTAGATTCCCTAGGACTGAGGGTTATGGGTTATAAACCTCTCAAGTTCCTGCCCTAGTTCTTTGCTTCTTGACTAACTCTGTGATACAACTTCACACTCCTATGGCAACAGTCATAGCAGTTCCCACCGCCACACCCTCACCACGGTGATAGATTGATTTTGGCACCCTGAACTATGTGCCGAAATCAGTCCTTCCTCTCTTAAGGGGTTATTCCATCACTACAACAAGAAAAAAAAAAATCACACAGGACACAAGGCTATTTCTACTATAAAATGTGCATGGCCTGGTGTTATTAAATGTCTGGAACAAGAATTAATGCCTTCCACACGGGATTCCGTGATTAGCAGCCCCACGCTATGTGGAGCACCTGCCCATCACTGCTGCCAAATGTTCAAGCCTGAGTCGGTAACAGTGAGGAGCAGTGACTGACAACTCTTCCAAGCTAGCGCTCACTGAGCAGGCCTCCTGTTTCCCCGGCAATATCTCCTGTTGCTGTACTAACCAACAGAATTGTAACTGTTCTTCATAGCCAGTGTATGAACTCCAGCCTCTCCTCTTCCGTCCTACCCAACAGCTTTAGAACTAGACGTTTGCCTCTCCCCACATAGACTTTGATCACCTTTTGACTGCTGCCCGGCCACTTTTCACCCTGGCCCCTTAGTGCTATCATCTCAAGACGTTAACAGTTGCAGCACACATGACTTTTAAATGTGAGTGTTCTCTTTCACACATCCAAGTTATTCCTGAAAACAATAAGCATCCTAAGACTCAAGATGAGAGCCACTCTTGTGCCCTGAAGTTGGCCATCTGTCTTCGTAGTCCCTTGACTTGCCACTTAGAGAAGAACGAGTCAAGAAGCAAACTCCAGTTGTGTTCCTAATGCTCACTTGTTCATGTGTTTTCTATTATCGACAACTCAAATGTGGTCCCTTTTAAAACTCCACGTTGTCTACCTTCCTAGTACAATAATGTAAAAATCGAGTCCTGTGTCTTAACTTCCTCCTTTTATCTTAATCAGGATAACAATGCTAGACCCCTGCCCCACACCCATTCTCAAGGCAAAAACATGAACAAAAACTCTGTTAAAATGTGTTAAAGATGTGGTGGTGCACACCTGTAATCCCAGCACTCTGGGAGGCAGAGGCAGGCGGATTTCTGAGTTCGAGGCCAGCCTGGTCTACAGAGTGAGTTCCAGAACAGCCAGGGCTACACAGAGAAACCCTGTCTCAAAAAAACAAATCTAACCCCTCCCCCAAAAAAATGTGTTAAAGAGGAAACAATCCTTTTCAAAGACAAAAGTGTCTGCCAGGCACAACTCTCCTGTTTTCATTTCTATGTCTACCTTCCATTTGTATTTCTAGAGAAAACTGGGGCGGGGGGGGGGTTCATTGCTGAAAACAGTAAGCATGGGTACAATTTCCCATTCCCTCCCCTTTGTTAATGATGTCTCCAAGGCTCCTGTCTGGATTGAGGCAGGATCTCCTATAGCCCATGCTGGCCTGGGCCTTGCTAGGTAGATGAGGATTACCCTAAACTCCTAATTCTCTTGCTTCCATTTCTCAAGTTCTGGACTTAATTTCTTTAACATTAATCTTTCCATCTGTATTTAAATATCTTATGATAAAGAAACCCAAAAGTATTGCTTACAAGAGCAAAACAAACTATCAGAAATATTACATTTATCCCAAGGCCTAAGCTAATAGTATATATTCATAAAGAAGCAATTCTACAATAGTTCTAATGAACACCCCTAGGGATATTACAAGGGCGACTCATCTTTCCAAACCATTTTACTTTTAACTTCATCAAAAATCACTGTGCCCATTAGTGTGCAGAGTGACTATTTCAGAAAGGTTAATTAATATTCGGTCCCAACTGTCTTCTCGATTAAGTGGACAGTTTCGAATTTTTTTGGGTTTTGTTGTGGTGGTGGTGGTTGTTGTTGTTTAAGGATCTTCTAGCTGTACTACTGACTAATGTTCTAAAAAGACAGAAATACTAAAAGAGTTTTGAAAGCGAAATAGAAATCATTGCCAGTGGATGAGGAGATTCAAAGCAAAGTAGTTGAGCTTCTTAAAAAAAAAAAATGATGCCTTTAAAGAACTTTTCATTAATATAACTATTAAAGTAAAATGAATATATTTCATAGATAGCTGGAATATCTCAGTGATGCAGACCATATAAGGTTTGCTTTCTAAGTCACCTGCAACAAAAAGATTGACTTATCTGCAAGAGTAAGCGCCACATAAGTCCTTAAAGGCTAAAAATGATCTTGGCTTCTCTCCTTACAATGGAAAAAGGAGCCTAAAATGCTAAGAAGAAAGGAAATGGGAGGTAACTCCTGTAAATTTCCATCCTTTAAATACAGTGAGATTTAATAGCCGTAAAATGCTTGTGATTTAGTGTATCACATACAACTCATCTGAACATATTATGACCCCCCACACACAAAGCAGTAAAATATACCCCTTTTCCTCTTTTAAGAAGTAAAATGCAAAATATTTTTTGAAATGAAACCATCAACATTTAAAAGCAGGAAAGCCAGGCTGAGGACAGAGGAAGGCAATCGCACTTCCACATGGGAAAGAACAAACCCCAAACAAGCTAACCTCGGCAGAAAGAAAGGTGAACAGCTGCTCCGTCGCACATCTGCTTCTAGTGGTGACTGCGGAGAAGTCGCACTTGGCTTCCAAGTCAGGGTCCAGAGGGAAAGTACCGCCCCCTTCTGCTAGCACCGTGTTCAGCTCAGCGCCGTCACTGGAGGAAAAAAAAATCCATGCAATGAAGTGTTAACAGTAAAAGAGAAAAATCTTCTTCTGAGTTTTTCTAGAGAGGAAAGAATCCACAAGCCGCAAGGGTTCCCTCTGGGAATCGTACTACCAATGACCACCGCTGGCATTTGCAACTCTAAGCCCGCCTGCTGTGTCCCAGCAGGGACGCTATGCTGGGAGGACTGGCGCCTACCACAAACACCGGAGAGGACAGACTGGGTGCTGTTGATTATGATTCCGTTCCCCACCCCACCCCCAGGGCAAGAAGCCCTGCCCAGCTTCCTATCTGTATATCTTCCCCTCCCTAAAGGGTGGTGGGGTGACTTAAGGATGGACTCTACACTCTCCCAGTCCTTGACAAAACAGATGCTGTCAGCTGAGATACAAGCAGAATAGGAAGATGTTCAGGCCAAAGACTCCCTATAAGTAAGAAAGATTCTGGAGAGACACTAAGGCCCTCATGTGGAGCCTGTAATATGCTGTTTTCAATGAACTAACTTGGGGCTCACTTCCCCAAGAGTTTTCCTTATTTTTATCCAATCTGTCTCATAATTCAAGTAATGGTCATAACATATCCGTTTATGTATATAATGCACTACATTTCCCTTTCACATGCAGGAATAATAAAAAGCCCAAGATGGTTTATACAAGGCCAAAGAAAAGATTGATAAGCCATTAAAGTCTATAAAAGACTTGCTGGTCGTCCCCGCACCCCCCCACCCCCGCACTCCCACCCCTCCCCACCCTACTGCACCCCTCCCCCCATCGTCTCCATGGGGACAGCCTGCCAGCAAGTGAGTTTGAAGGTTGTTTTTTGGGGTTTGGTTTTCTTTTTTTTTTTTCTCACTGGCATTAACAAAGTCAGTAGACATGTCCACTTCATTGCCATAGAAGTAGAGTCTGTTTTCGATCCACATTCCCTCAGCCTGGTATGCTATGGTTTTAACAGTGAAAGTGGGTTGTCATCTTCCTGGGGGGCAAGTCTCCAGACCTCCAACTTTGACTACTCTGGGCAGAGCTGCCTGCTTCCACACAGCTCTTGAAGCCCAGCCCTCTCCCCCTCTGCCAGCCTAATTAATCTATGTCTAAATGGAGCTGCAGCTGGCAGAGAAGCAGCAGTGTCAACGTGGAATAATCACTTGGACCCGAATCTGAGTTGTTTTCCATCCCTGACAACAAATAATGTTACTTCCCAGCCTGCAGGCCAAGAGCTGAAATGGGTTTATAATTTGCCTTCCAATCAATCTCTCCTTCTCTCTCAACCCCTTAAGTTTTCTCTTCTGTCTTTCAGCATGCGGGGGAACAGCCTAGGAGACTCAATCAGGGGCAAGGTCTTTATTGATATCCTTAGTGAATGAATACTGGTTGCCTTCTAAGTAAAAAGGTGGAAATCTGCATAATCCCAAACCACGCTGGTTTACATAATGAAAACAAATAGACTGTCAGCTCTGCAAGGTCATTAATAAACTCCGCCATTCTTCTCTGATGCCAGTGGCTGCAACAGCAGTCTTCTGTCATTTCATAGGCGCCAAGCCACCCGCATTCAGCCAGCCTGAGACCCTGACACTAGGCAGGTTGGAATGAGAGGACAAACTCTCGGCTTCTTCCTCCTTTCCTAGTAAAAGAACTCATTAAAACTCTGCTCCTGGGCTCCGGGAAGTGAGTGGTCTCCTTAGTAATCCCAAGCCTCTTGTTCCTCCAATGAGGAGTCCTCTCAGCTAGTAAAGAAAAAGGACAATACAAGAATGCAGAGTTGCCAGCAAAACCAAGAGCAGTGACCAGGATGGAAAACAAAACAGCACAGTGAAAATTCTCAGAAGATTAACTCGATATGCTAAAGAGAAGGGGATGTGTTCAGCCAGACACAGGCAAATGAGCCCTTGCCACTCTCAGGCACTGCTTAGGAAGTCGTTCAATAGCCACACACACCCATTAACATTTTCCATTGTTACAGAAGGAGGCTAAGAAATCTGCATGGTTAATATATAGTAAAGCCAGTAAAAAATTTTTTTAAACTTCCACAACCAAAAAACCCCCGAAGAGAAAAGCAAGCCTGCCTCTTTGCAATACCTGACACTGCCCATGTAGGCACTGGTTGGAATTTGAATGTGAAATGCCCCCACCATGGGCTGACATATCTACATATTTAACCCCAGCTGTCAACTCTATTTGGGAAGGTTGTGGAATTTTGGGGAAGTAGGGCCTCACTTCCTAAAGTAGAGGAAATGGATCCCTTTGTGTGAGACTTGAAGATTTATAGCCCAACCCCAGTTCCTGTTTACTCTGCTTTCTTAGTGTGGATAAAATGTGACCAGCAAGCTGCTAGCTCCTCTCACCACTTCGCATCGGCATGATCCTCTTCTATGATGGACTATAAACCCCCGGAAGTGTAAACTAAAATCAACTCATGCCCCCTAAATTGCTTCTGCCAGGGCGTTTTATCCCAGTAACGAGAAATGAAACGAAGATGCTAGTCTCTCCCGTGGCTCTTTAGTAATGCAGTAGCTGAAGAAGAGTGATAACCACTGAGGTATACCACCCGAATCTATCATGGAGGCCGTGAGGACACAGTCTTTTCTGGATCTACCTCATCTTTCCCCATCCCCACCAACTAAATAGCTAAATAAACAAGTAAATAGAAATCTCAATGACAAAAACAAATATTTTGATAGGTCTACCTGAATAACACAAAGAATAACACAGTGTGAGACTATGCCAAACATAAAAATAAAATCCAGTGAACACTTGAGAAGTATCAATGCAGAGCCTTGTTTGTATGATTCTGAAAGGGGCAAGGAAATATCCCTTAGCCCTAATACTTTTGTCTAGGTTTGATTTCCCTTCCATATCATCTGTCGCCCGCTCTGTTTTTGACAGTTGAGCACAGAGAGTGAGGCTTTAGGAGGGCCTGATGTGGAGTCACTTGTTTAAGGGATGGTGAGAAAGATGGTGTATGCCTGAGA
Source organism: Apodemus sylvaticus (assembly GCF_947179515.1). Lineage (NCBI taxonomy): Eukaryota > Metazoa > Chordata > Mammalia > Rodentia > Muridae > Apodemus > Apodemus sylvaticus. Next base: position 66,238,777 of record NC_067489.1, read on the forward strand.
AATCTAGAGAAAACTGTGCATGTGGGTTTTAGAAGTTTTCTGTCCGGGGCTGTACAGACAGGGATATCCACTACCTCATTTACCATTCAATAGCACATTCTCCTCAAATAAACTAGTGTCTCAGGTTTTCTTATTTGTTTGCTTGGTTGGTTTTTGTTGTTTTGTTTTGTTTCATTGCTGTGAAGAAACACCATGACCAAGGTAAATAAAACATGTAATTTGGACTGGCTTGTAGTTTTAAAAGTTCGGTCCATTATCATCATAGTGGGAAGCATGGCAGCATCATGGTGCTGGATGACTCAAGAGTTCTACATCTTGATACAAAGGTAGCAGCAGGAGACTCTTCTCTGCAAGCAGCCAGGAGGAAGGTCGTTTATCACTCTGGGCAGAGCTTAAGCATAGGACCTCAAAGCCCACTCCCATAGTGATGTGTTTCCTCCAACAAGGCCACATCTCCTAATAATGCCACTTCTATGGGTCAAGCATATTCAAACTACCTCAGCCAGCCTTTACTCTTATTATGACAAGTCAACCTAAGAACCATGATTACGTTAAGAGTAATGCTATCTTGATAATAATACAGGAGCCGGGATAGTCGATATATCATTCCTTAGACAAGTCTGTCCCACTACTTGCTTCCAAACGGTTTCAAAAACACAGGTTGGCCAAGACTGTGAAGATGCCTGAAGCTAGAAGCCTTCCTAACTTTCCTCAAATTAAATATTCACACCTTCCATTCATCCAACCCATTGTATTTCTCAGACTCGTTAATTGGTACAGTAAGAAGGAAGGACTTCAAGTCCTCTTCCCCTAAACATGGCAATGCAGCAGAGAAAGCACACAAATAACCTACCCAAGCGTTCCACTGAGATTCCCATTGTGCACATGTAGATGAGAGTGTATACTTCGAACTCTGAATGAGAACTTTTGAAATATGAGTCAATACAGTTCTCTGACTGATGCTATTGGGAGCCAGAGCTGGGGACAGGATCAACACTATGCTCAGCTTCTAAAATTATCATTTCTCCAAACTATGCTTCAGAAAAGAAAGCACCCTTGGATGCTAAGCATTGCAAGAAGCATGCTACTATATTCATAACTGCATTCTTTCCACACTGAATAATTTGACTGTAAATAGTGTGATTTGGGGCACGACTGATTTCCAAAGCCATGATTCCCACACCCAGAGGTTACTCTTTAGCTATTCTGTGAAATGAAAAACAGGATGAACATTGTGTCCCTAGTTCAGAAAACACAGATACATATTGAGAAAATATCTTCTTCATAATCCTTCCACAAGAGTAGGTCACACTCCATTCCTGCTTTGCAGTTTCTCACTTTGATCAACGGAAATAATCTTGTATAACCCAATTACACTGCTTAATCACCTGCTGCTACTTTAACACACAGGGTGAAGGGCCAGATAAATGGCTCAGCAGTTAAGAACACTTTGTTGCCCTTGAAGAAGACTTGTGTTCAGTTCCTAGGACCTATCTGGTAAGTCACTGCCATTCGTGAATCCAGTTCAGGGATTCTGATACCCTCTCCTGGCCTCTGCAGGCTCTAGGCATACACATGGTACACACATGCATATGCAAGCAAAACACTCATTCACCGGATATAAAATAAGTAAATCTTTAAATTAAATAATAAAATGTGAACTATCTTCATGAGAAATCACTAATGTGTAGAAAAATCAAAGTATTTCAGATCACATGACAACTAGAAACAAATTGTAGGGTTTTTTGGGAGTGAGTGCATAAACAAATTGTCGGCAGAGTCAGAGTTATAACTAGTTGTTCCTTTTTTTTTAAGGAAATGTAAGTATTTCTGTTTGCTTTCTCTCAAAGATGAAGATCAGTCAAGGTTCCTCCTAAAGAGGGCTGTTTCGAAGGAGGCAGTCTGTAACACTGTAGCTATCTCCACATATAACCAGCTACTCACTGAGCTAGACACACTCTTCCCAAGAACCCCTCTGGACTGGCCCTGCTCAAAGTAATAGCATCCACGATGTGAAAGAGGTGTGAACAGTACCCTGAGGGAATCTGCAACATTTAATCTAACCCAGAACAAGAGATCTGCCCAGTCATGTGGGTGGACTTTAGGCAAGTCCTGTGGCTGTCCAGTTCAAGGTCTGTGAACTGAAGGGTTGGGTCCACATCACTGGTTCTCAGTGAGAGAGCCTGAGCCTTGACTGTCGATCTCCAGCCCAGCTGACAACTCTTGTCTAAGATTAGCTACAGGTGGCAGAAGCTGAAGAAACAAGAAGGATGTGGGAAAAGCTCTCTTGGTTCACTTGGTTCACACTTAAGGTTTTAGACTTTCTTAGTATAAATATTTATTCAGATTATTCGCTGACACAGAGGAGAAAATCCTAATGCATGTGTCTACATTAACCAAATATACCTTTCATTATCATTTTCCCCATTTCACAAAGACAAGTCATCCCACGGAAGACTCAACGACCAACAACAGCTCATCCAGCATTCAATGACCCAGGCAATAGACAGCCCAAAAAACCCACAATACACAATGCACATAGACAGACCATCAGTTTAGCAGGGGCACAGTGGGGCTAGGGCATGGCACTGTGGTCAGTCTGTCAGCCCTAGGCTTCGGCGATGGCTTGGTGGACAAAACACTTGTGACGTAAGCATGCGGAAGAGAGCAGGCCCTCAGCGCACGCACAAACCAGGCACAAGGGTGCGAGCCTACAGCCTCAGCCCCAGAGAGACAAAGGCAGGGGCATCCTTGTAGCTGGTTCCAGGTTACATAAAAAACACTATATTTTTTTAAACTTATTTTCTTTTATTGGATATTTTCTTTATTTACATTTCAAATGTTACCCCCTTTACAGGTCTCCCCTCCGAAAACCTCCTATCCCATCTCCCCTGCCCTGCTTCTATGAGGGTGCTCCCACATGTACCCACTCACCTACCCCTTTCCCCCCCTGCCCTTCCCCTACACTGGGGCATCGAACGCCCTCAGGTCCAAGGGCCGCTCCTCCCACTGATGTCTAACAAGGTCACATATGTAGCTGGAGCTCTGGGTCTGTCCCTATGTATTCTTTGGTTGGTGGTCCAATTCCCCGGAGCTCCGTGGGGGAGGGGGCTCTGGCTAGTCGACACTGTTGCTCCCCCCATGGGCCTGTAACCCCCCTCAGCTCCTGTGGTCCCTTCTCCTACTCCTCCACTGAGAACCCCACATTCAGTCCAAGGTTTAGCTGGAAGCATCCACCTCTGTATTTGCAGGCTCTGGCAGAGCCTCTCAGGAGATAGCCATAAAGTAAGATAAAGTAAGTCTTGAGAAAGACACCCAACATTGACCTCTGCCGTCCACCAATATCTGAATATCCATACATACAAATCAGATGTATAAAACTACAAAACAAATACCAGAAGTTGAAGCATACTTTCAGCTTTGCCATTGTGTCTTCATATGACAATAAGTCACTTGCAAACTACGATGTAGATTGGATAAATCATCCTCAAATCCCTTTTAGAACAGAAAATCCACCTGCTTCTTGTGACTGTACATAGAGTCTACCTGCTACTAGAACCCTTGCTGTATCTCCCAGGTTGTCATAGGTACCCCTCTGTCTCTGCACTGCAGTGGCATGGTCCCAGCTTTCTCAGGGTGACCACTCAGGACCAGTGCCCAGAGCATGGGTATGAGGAAGAATGGATAAAGTTTGGTATCTCTGGCTTCCTTACAAGTCCCTCTGGCGACCTACCGCCAAGACTCTACTGCAGGCACTGAAGCTTCATCTACTCTATTTACAGGGCTGGTGACAGAGCTAGATGAAGAATTTCAACCTTTCATCAAAGCTGAACAGACATCTTTATTCTCAGTGGCAATTTTTGTCATCTTCCCAGATGTGAGCGTGTCCATGATGATGGTCAAGGAAAGAAGTCGCTGTAGCCTCCTGGTGAGCTGCGATTGTCCTAAAAGGGCACCAGGTTTGCTGGACCTGTGTCTCTCTGTTTATTTCTTGTCATGCTGCAACTACAAGAGAACTGAGAACACACCATCTAAATTTTCAGAAACGGACTGTGACATTACAAAATATTCCATCATGAAAATATAAACACTGTGTAAATGTTTATATAACAGTCCTTATTCAATTAATCTACTGGATTGAGCTAGTGAAAGCATTTACAGGAAGATCATGGTGTTTACACCAGAGATGCAGGATAAAAAATATTATCTCAAGTTTCAAATAAATAAACAGAAATATTGCTTGTACATACGAATCATTTAACAAAACTGCACAGAAAATGCAAATTAATATTGCCACAGGGAATCTATAAATTTTGTATACTACTTACTATGTACAGAAGATACCAATAAAAATACATACAAGGATAGAGACCATGTTTAATCAATAAATTTTTAAGCCATTAAAATATGCTTTCAGTCCTTGCTAGGTCCAATTAAAAGAGGCAAAACAAGGGAACCCAAAAAAATGTATTTGAAAGCATCACTGATTGTGCCTAAATAATACTTTGTCCCCACACAATGTACAGAGCTATAGGTTGTTGAGATGGCTCAATAGGTAAAAGTTCTTGCTTTAAAATTTAATGGCTTGAGTGTGATCTTCAGACTCATTTGCTAGAAGGAAAGAACTGTCCCTCTGCAGTTTGTCCTCTGACTTCCATTCATGCACTATAACATGGTCTCCTGCACTCTCCAATAATACATGAATGTAATAACATTTTTAAAATACACTGCTAATTTTCTTAACATTTGGGCCTGAATCATTCTAACTGCCCTCAAGAGAGTTAAAAAAAAATAAATAGAATTTATAATAATTTCAACTAACAAATCTAGAAAGTAGGGGCAGATACAAAGCTCTGGGGTGCAGGTAAGGTCTCTGGGGTTCAGAGAGTTCAAGTGCTCAGGGTCAGATGCCATTACAGGTGTAAGACACCACAGTGGGGTGCTGGAAATTCAACCTCTGCCTTCAGTAGACAAACAAAGAAAGCAAACATGGGATCCTGCAGTGGAGCTGTGGTTTATGACATGCTGACTCATGCCTCTCATGGCTTTAAGAGTCTCTTTGTGTGTTCAGTAGCCACAAGCTATACTTCAAAGGTGGAAGTTAGTCCTTTGTGTGGTTATAGAAGAAGAGGCCAGTAGCAGAGCCATCATGAAAGACTGTGGTACTGCAGAAAGGTGCAGAGGCAACAGAATGGGCAAAAACACTCAGAAATGTCTTTGGCTGCATCTCTCCAGGGCTGCAAACATGAGCAGGGCATTTTCATGTTTGGATCTGTTTTATCTTTAGCAAAACTAAGGTTTTGGACCAATAGTTCATGACTCCTTCAAGTTCTCCTCCAGAGAATCCTTCCTATGCTTGTTACATAAGTCAACAAGAATTGGTTTGTTTAGGATACGGATATATGTCAAATACAAAGTTTTCTTCCTTCCCCAAAGAACACTCCCATACATAAGATTCCTTATGAATTTTCAAAAGTAGTCTGTTCACAATGAACACCCCAAAAAGAAGAGGGTAACCCACCCAAGGACTGCCATGTCACTCTGGTCTCTACCAATAGTTTTCATTTCGAAATCACTCAAGTATTGATTTGAACTTTCTGGTAGAGAAAAAGAGAAATGAGATCTCAACTCACCCCCACTCCCACTCTCCCACCCCCAACTTTCCTGTTAGAAGTTCGTCCCAGGCCCCCTACATCAGAAAGGAGCACTGGTACTTGAGTAGTAGACCAGTTACTGTGCAGTTCCAGTCCTGTTGGGTCTCTAACCTGTCTATTCTCTCTGTGCACTGAAAAAATATATCATTTTCTCTTGTTAAGTGGATGGGTTTTTCTGAGTCCCTTTGGAAAAGCTGTGTGTGTGTGTGTGTCTGTGTGTGTCTGTGTGTGTCTGTGTCTGTGTGTGTGAGAGAGGGGGAGACAGAGCGGAGAGACAGAGACAGAGAGACAGAGCAAGAAAGAGAGACAGACATACAGACAGACGGTTAAATGAAATTGTAAAACATCTCAGCATGTAGAAAGCCTTCCCTTTTATCATGAAAAGGAGGGAAAGAAGGAAAGAAAGGGTGGGGTGCAGAATTACAGCAGCTGACTGAGACTTGCTGTCTCTGAGAACAACTCTCATGAATTTTCATTCCACTATTTTGGGGATTTAGCCAAACTGAAAATTATTCTTGGAGAAAGCATTTTTTTCTGAGTGGGAACTACTTCCATGATGCATGGTTTGCTCCAGCTCAGAAATGACAAGGAACATAATCTCTGTTCTATCCTCTGCCTATACAGATGTCTTATTCTGTGCTTTACGTACCAGTTTCATAAACGCTGTTTTCTCTGAACATGTGATTTACATATTTGCATTCCTTGATGGACTAATTTAGCAGTCATGACACCATTAGGAACTAACCGTCGTAATGTGCATCCCATCCTTCCTGTATTAAAGCTGCGATTTACAGTTGATGGCCAACCTTTATCACGGCGGAAATATAACTGTTTTATGTATTCAGCCTTCACCATGGGCACACTAGTTTCTAATTTTTTGCTTGACTTCTCTACATATCTACTTAGCCCATAGATCTGTCATTTCCAATGGAGCAATAACCCTCTGTGTTGCTAAAAGACTGTTTAATTAACCATCTTCCAGCTAGTTGTTTCTAGGTTTTATTATAACCCAGTCAAGCATTTTTAAAGTAAATAAATCTTGTTTTGTTTTTTTTTTGTTGAGAGCTATTTCCTTAGGCTACAACTAAAATATAGAATTAATAGTTTAAAATCCATAATGAGCTCTGTGCTTTATTACAAATCACCAGGTATTTCCTCAAAAAAATGATACTAGCAATTTGCAATATCATCAATAAAATATAAATCTGCCTTCCTTCATAGTCTCTTTAACATGGAGATTTCTAGGTTTTATTGACTATGGGATGATTTCCAAAGAGTAGTCTACTACTGCTTATAACTATAGTTTAAGGGGAATCTGATGAGTCTGGCCTCAAAGGGCACCTGCCCTCACCTGATCCCAAAACTATTCTAATGCATAACTAATAAATTTACTGATCACAGAAGGCTAAAATTAAGAGTGACATAATAAGTGATACATATGCCCCAAACTCTTAAACTCTGAGATGAGAAACTGAATCCAAGAAGTAAAAAGACTGACTGAAGGTTTAACAACTCAGTGAAATGTCTCCATATCAGCTGGCCTCGATGGCCTTTCATGGGCTGTTATCCATTCTCCACATGATAGAATACTCAGTGATAAAGACTTGTAGGTACAAAACAGAGACAGAGGCCTGGCCAGGGCTTTCATAATCATTATTTTTACTTCAGAGTCTTGCAATAAACAAGTAAACCAGTGTCTCAAGGTTTCCTCCAACTTAATCACAAGGAACATAATCTCTGTCCTGTCCTCTACCTATACAGATGTCTTATTCCATGCTCTATGCACCATTTTCATAAACACTGTTTTATCTGTAAAGATGTGATGTGTGTTCACATTCCTTTATGAACTCGTATACCAATCATGATACTATTATGAGGCAAACATTACAGAGAAGATCCTACCTTTCCTACAATAAAGCAGCGAGTTACACTTCACTGAGAATCTTCATCATGGTGTAAAGATGATTTTATGTGTGTTCAGCATTAATTGTGGGTACAAAGGGTTAATTGGTGACCTTATTATTCACTGCTGACCCAACATGAGGTCGTGACACTGAGTATAGGAGCCACACAAAAATTGGCAACTGTAAAAGGTTTCTGAGTATAGACCAAAAATCAAATCTATATCAACCCCAAAGTGAATCTGATATGTCCGTGGCATGGTGTACCACTGTTACATCACATGACCTCACTGAAGTCTCCCTTCTGAGCTCAGGTCCTTAGTGAGTACTTTGCATAATGGATTCCTTCAAGCCAAACACATGTAGCAAATACTGCCTGAATCCAGTCGGCTGGATTTCAGACAATAAGATGCTATGAATTGAAGTGTTTTTACTGTGGATATCAAGCCCCCCCCCTTTTTTTAATGTGGAAACATAATGGTTTAATTATGGAAAACAAAGACTTTTAATAATTTCCTGCTTTCATTTCTCAGTATATAAGAATCAAATTAATAAATATTCAGATCATATGTGTTAGGTGTCTGATCATATGTGTTAGGTGTCTGATTTTAAAACTGCTATTGGAGTTATGAATACATGCTAAAATAATTTGGGCTTGAGACTGGAAATGGATTTCATACTACCATCATTTTTTGCTTGTGGCAAAGCATTGTTCTTAGCACTGCCAATTTTAAAACTATCAATCAGCTGAAAAATGTTCAAGACTTTCTATGTCCCATAGTACCAAATGCCCATCTAAGACTTAATTTATTATGTAAATGCAAATAAGCATTTCCATCTCATTTTGGAAAATCATATAGTCTAGCAAAAATTGCTTTAAACCACATTTCGTTATGATTAATCACCAATTACATTTGGCTTACATGCCTACGCCACACATCTATTTACCTAGAGCCATGGACAAGTTTATTAGGTAAAAAGGAGACCTAGGTAGAAAAAGCTTAAGAAGCCCAGTATATAGCACTATTTTTTTTACATTAAAAAAAGTCAACACTTTTAAATCAAACCAATTTTGCCCTTTAGAGCAGACTTCTTGCGACAACCAGTGGTTACTCTAACAATGTTTCATTGCTCACAAGAGGTTCTGCTGGACCCTTCTTTAAAGACTAACTTCCAGAGCCAATATGAGTCAATCCAATTTCTATTTGTTTAATGGTATAAGACAGGGTCTCATATAGCCTAGGCTATATTCAAATTCACCGTAGCCAAAGTTAGCCATGGAATACTAATCCCGTGTCCACCATTCCCAAATATTGGGATTATAGTCAGGTACTATCTGGAAGGTAGTATCTACCTTCCTTTGTATTTTTTAAACAATAAAATTAGCACCATCACATTGAACATCAGATGTGTACCTTCCACATTACCAAAATTATAATCTAGACAATAAGTAATAGAGACAAGCAAGAAACATACAAATTAAAAAGGTTTTTTAAGAACAAAGCTATCAGTCATAATGATAAGTGTGCACAGGTTAATGCCCTTGTCGAAGACAGAACTTCTCGGTGTCGCTTTATGGTGTTTATAAGAGAGGCCGACAGCTGCATGACTAGACAACATAAGGAAAAGGGAGAAGAAAATATATCTAGAAAACCAGGAATGGCCAGAAGAACATTTGAATGGTAATATTTATTTTAAATGGAGCAGAATTTGAGAGAGAAAACTAGGATGAAGAATGTGTAAGAAATGTCAACTTTGCTAAAATTGCATACATTTTTAAATAAAGTATTTTGTCTTAAATTGGCCAATGTATTTTCTTATATGAAAGCTAAAAATATTTATTTATTTATTTTAATTTATTTTATTATTTAACTTTATTTTAAATAGTAAATTTTGTAAAATTTTTGATTGATTGATTGGTTGGCTTTGGAGATTGATGCTGGGGATTGAACTCGAGCCCTACACATTCTAAGCACATACTCTGTCACTGAGCTACACAACCCAGGCCTGGACAATATGTTTTTTTTTCTTCCTTTTATAATATTTTCATTAATCCTTTATGAATTTTATACATTGCTTTGGTATATTCACCACCCTCCCCCAACTCCACTAAGATACACTCCTCATTCCATACCAACAGGAGTGGAGAATTTATTTTAATGATAATTTTATCATTAATAGTATAGCCATATCATCTGCTGTAAAGGCAACAGGGAAACCATCCATACCTCGTGGATGTACATGACGGCATAAAACACAACTACTGAAAACTAAATGGACATAGTATTACACCAACTCCCAATGAGTTATTGGTGAACCCATAAATGTAAGCATCTTTCAACCTTCATCAGAAAGGCTTTGCAGTAGACAGTGAGGAATACAAAGACCCCAGACTAGTCCAGGTGCAGAGACCTCACCCCTCCTCCCAAGGCTCAGGGATCATTGAGGGGAAAGGTTTGGAAGAGGCACAGGACTACAGAGAAGCAGCAGGAAGCTGCTGATGTAACTCGTTGCTAATGACAGCACATTCGATATCTGGAAGAGCTTAAGCTAGACCAAACCCCGGCAAGGAAAGGGAGTTGAGAGCAAAGTCTCATCTCTAACCAAGGAGATTTTGGAAATTGTTAGCCGCTGGGAGAGGGAAGGTCAGTATTCTCTGAGTTATGCGCTAAGAAGTTGAGCACACTCCAGAAGAAGGCCACACATCCAAAACTATTTGCGCATTTGGGTGACACAAATTGGCCTTGGTGGGATAGGGGACACAAAGTGAGGAGAGGAGAAAAGGGATTGGATCTTGGAAGAGTTGTCGAGGGAGAGGGTGAGTACAATTAAAACACATGATATGAAATTCTCAAAGAACTAATCGAATATTCAAACATAATAAAATATGTGATGAAATGGCAATGTATTCATGACACAATTTTAAGCTAAAAAGGTTAATGCATAGGCACATAAAATAGAATTTCATCTTAGTGCAATATGCACATGAGATGAGATATTCTCTTCCTTAACTGCTAAGGGAGGTTTTATGTTTTGTGTGGTTCCTTTTTTACATAAAGTATTTCACACTATGCATTCATAGTACTGGGTTTTGCTTGAAATCTTTTCACTAATATAAAATACATTGATAAACATATATGCATATAATATAAAGACAATATATTATCAGGTTCTATAATTGTAATATGAAACGAGGTTCATTTACTTTGATTTGCTTTTAATTCAAGAAGTTTTTCTACAGTGGGCATTTCAAAGTAATGTTCTGTATAAATTAAAGAATTTTGGGTTATTCATTATGCTACTTTTCTCTACTAAGAAAAGGGAATGACCAGAAGTCTAAAATAAATTAAAGATAATCTTAGAAGCCACAGCTTATATTATACTTTAATATTCTATTATATATTATGCATTATATTAGACATCATACATTATCATTATATATTATACATTATATATTATATAATTTATATATAAAGTATATATAATTATGATATGTAATATAACCATTTTGCATATAATTTATTATACTTTTGTAATTTTATATATAATTTTATATATTATAATATATAATGTAGGCATACATTTTTTGAACCTACTTTTAATAGGGATTCAACTTCTCATCTAGCCCACAACCCAGCAGAGGTAGTGGAAGAGAAAAGTTATTAGGATATGGAGGAAGTGGACCTATTCAGCAGTAGTTGTTAGGGGGTGAGCTCCATCTTCTTGGTCAGCAGTTCAGTCCCATAACAAACACCAAATACGACTCAGCAGCTGCAGTCCAGTCCTCTAGGCAGGTAGACACCAGGCATGGCTTCCAAATAGCCTGAGGCAGGCCACCAAAGCAGCAAGCAGCTGCAGGAGCCTGACGAGCAGTTCTTGAGTGAGTTTCTCTCTGGCCTCAGCAGTAGTAGAGATTAACACTTTGTAAGGAGAACCAACACATGCATGTTCTTAGTGAAGAATTGCAATAGAGAAGTGAAGCAAACCAAACCAAGGCTCAGTGCTCGTCTCCCACTGTCTGTGGGTCATATTTATACTCTTCCCTCAAGTGTCCTTTCAAGTGTCTGTGTACACAAGCATCCTTTCACCTGTGTCTACTTCAGGAAAACATCACTGGCATAACTAACTTTCCAAAGGAACTAGTAAGTTTCCACTTCAAAATAATATATAATGTATTATAATGTATCATATAATAATAATAATAAATTTAATAATTTTTTACCAAGTCTTCTTTGTTACAGAACATTATAATTTGTCAAAAATGAAGAGAGAAGCATATCCTGGTAACCCAGGCCCAGTTTATACATTACAACACAACTAAGGTTCTGGGGACATTTTATAAGAGAGAGGAGAAAGATTGTAAGATCCAGAGGACCTGGGGAATCTACTGTGACCTTTGTCTAAAAATCTTCTTACTAGTATAGAAGATAGCTACATACATACATACATACATACATATATACATACATACATATAGATAGAGATAGAGATATTCTAGAAGCGACAGGGAAGCTGTTCACTTCAACAACATGGTAGCCTAAACAAGATCTGACCAATGACAACACTAGTTGATATGCCAAAATGTAAGGGGAAATATCACTAGGCTTTCCCAAAGATGAAGACTACAAGCAATTAACAACTATAGAGAAAGAGAACTTTTTTGCATTCCTCAGTGATGAACTCCTAAGTGATTCTCCAATACCAAGTGGTCAACTCTGAAATCATATACACTAAATTAACTAACTCTGCAAGCTGTATTTATATTATATATGTAATTAATATATATAATACTATATATCTCAATATATATAATACTGTATATCTCACATGGTGTGTGTATTCATGTATCATTGTTTCAGATGTATATATGTATCTGAAACAATGATACATGAATTCATGAATTTGATGCCAAGCTCAGAAGAGCTTGGAGAGATGAGAAAGAGGGTTAGGTATGTAAACACAGTACACATATGTAAATTAAAAAAAATAGTCTCTCCTGTCATAAATAGGACTATATTAAATAAGTTTAGATATTCACTTTTTCACAGATATCTGCTGGAGATATATCAATTTGCCAACACTAGTGAAAAGTCTATGCTATATGCTCCAAGCGAATTCTGAATAAGAAACCCCAAAGACATTTCAAACAAAGGCAGCCTCCTGGGAATGGCTTCCTGCGGTATCTTCACTGAGTTATCTTGCATTTGTTTTGACTTACATATTTTCACGTGCTAAAGTATCTTCAAATAAAGTTGCATTGCCTATTTTATTTCTGGTAGGAAGTACAATAACATGCCTCCAAAGAGAATATTAAAATCATTTTAAACCTATACTCTTAAAATGAGATTTATACAGAGTATTATGAACAGGAAATAATTTATTTCAGGAGCCTCTGTATCTCAGAAATAGAATCAAATATGTTAAGGGTGATGATACAGATGAGTGTGAACTCGGGTAGGTACACAGACCTTAAAGAACTTGGATGATGCTGATATCTAATTTCCCACTCTCTTGGAAGGCATGGTGCAGAGGGTTGGCATACCCGAGTTCTCAGCAGGGCCTGTCTCCTGGCACAGCTGTACCAGTAATTACTCTCAACTATTCTCCCTCCTACTGCATTTCATAATGTAATTATCACTGGCATCCATTTTCTTCTACTGAATCCCTTGCCTCTAAGGAAGAACAGACAATTTTTCAGGGTGGACACAGTGATTGAACAGGCAAACCTCATCTTTTATTCATAGCACAGAAATGTACGGAGTGCCTCTAACACATCACCTTTTCTAACACAGTTGCACTGAGCCACTCCCCTCTCTGGAGCTCATAGAAGACCTCCTCACTACTGAAAATGTGTGTGTGTGTGTGTGTGTGTGTGTGTGTGTGTGTGAGAGAGAGAGAGAGAGAGAGAGAGAGAGAGAGAGAGAGAGAGAGAGAGAGAGAGGTTCATTGTAGAAGCCCTTGGATAGGCATGGGTTTGGGACTTGATTAGGTAATCAGGGCAGACAGGTGGAAGTACAGATGAGGGAAGAAAGGGGAGGTGGGGAGTGAGGGCTGTAGGCAGGGAGCTCATGGGGAAAAGCAGAGACCTGGAAAATCATGATGGGTGGAGCCTAGGACCTGTAAGGGAGTCAGTGTGATGGACTGGAGTTGCAGACACCTGTGGAGACATAGAGGTTGGGAATTGAGCATACAGAGAAGGAACTACATCTTAAAGGGAACATAGCCAGTTAATATGGAACCAACTAAGAGTGGTGAACCTGACCTGAGGAGCCCAAGAATTAGGTAAGGGATAAGACGAAGAGTCTTGAATTTGTTTTGTGGGCATGGTCACATGGGTTGAAAGAAGTCCAAGGATGCTCTTCAACATTATTTATTTAAAAGAAAATTTCCTTCCAGGACAGCCAGGGCTACACAATGAAACCCTGTCTCTAAAAGCGAAACAAAACAAAACAAAAACAAAAAGACAAAAAAAGAAAATTTCCACATTCATATCATAGTAACACAGTAGCCCTAACTTCAGACTGAGTTTTAAATAAAACCATTGAAATATTGACACTAAAAACTAAGTTTAAAATGAGTTTGCAAGACACAAGAGAAACAGCATAAGATCTTGACTCCTCTCAAAGATGAGTTTGGCCTTTGATACTTTGGGCAAGCAATCCTTTACCTTCTCAGTTGTGTTGTTTGTAAACCCTAGAGAGCAGTACTGCTACTGCTTCAGTAGTGGATGCCTCCTGATATGAGGAGGTCATGGAGCCTTTAATGCCAGAAGGCTAGTGATCGTCCATCCACTGACATCAGGGCACTGAAGGAAACTGTGTGGCTCTTCCCACCTGGTTCTCTTTTGCTCCTGGCCAGGAAGAAAGTCACATTGCTCTGTCAAGTGCTCCTGCTGTGATGTGTCGCTTCATCACAAACCCAGGAATGGAGCCAACCAATCAGGGACTGAAGGCTCCAGCACAGCGGAAGTCAACCTTTTCTCTTTATAAGTCTGCTATCCCTGACAGCTGTCACAGAAATGGAAAGAGGCTGACACAGAGGGGAGGATCAGGAAAACACACAAATGGAAGTGTGTGACCCAATAATTAGTCGCTCACTAAATAAGTTCTATTTTCACACAGTACAGAGTATTTCTATGGCTGAAAAGGAATAAAACCTTGATTTAAAATTTGACATATTAATTTTTGTTTTGAAAATACTGTTATGAGTACTGGCCTGCAACACCTGGAGGGGTGATGAGTGTTTCCAGATGTTCTTGTTCAATTCCTATCAGGAGCAGAGGATCTCAGATGGAGAATCTAAGACACGCGTGTACCCAAATGGTCCAGAAAAACCCTTGGAGGGAAGAGCTTCAACAGGGAGTGTCACACAAAAAAGAAAAGCTTTTTTTTTTTTTTTTTTTTTTTTTTTGGCAAAAGGCAGAGCATGACATATGTGATGTTACAAGGGACCCTTAAAGAGGTAAAGGTTCTGTGCAGAGATGTAGGTCTTGTAGCTGTTGTAAGAATGACAAGAGGAGCCGGGCGGTGGTGGCGCACGCCTGTAATCCCAGCACTTGGGAGGCAGAGGCAGGGGGATTTCTGAGTTCGAGGCCAGCCTGGTCTACAAAAGTGAGTTCCAGGACAGCCAGGGCTACACAGAGAAACCCTGTCTCGAAAAGACAACAAGAATGACAAGAGGAAAAGGGCAAATAGTAAGAAAACAATCCTGAAGAAATCTGTAACGAAGCCATTGTTATATTTAAGACAGGAACAATTTCTGTTTCATCCTAAGACTCTTGGACAGTCTGGAGATAAAACCACAAGCCATCTAGCGATGCTTTCAGCAGAGTGATGGCGGCAGCGTCCTGATGGATGTGGACGTGGTTCAGCCAGCTCCTCAGTGAGGGAAACACGCATGTCCACCAACATGGACATAGGCTGCCCAGAAACTGTACTGATATACCAACGTGTAGCTTATGAATAACAAACATAATACCTTTACACTAAATCAGAATAGCCTTTGATTTTGAATTTTTGCTGTGCTCTATCAGCAGAAACAAATGGTGGAATTATCGTATGAGAATTGCCACAGGGGTGTTTGCTCGTATCTCCCTTCATGGTGACAATGAACATGTTATTCACCTAAGGCTGCAAAAGCAACCATCCTAAGCCTGATCATTTCTTAACATCAAGGGCCTGTTCAACCCATATGGTATGTACTCACTGATGAGTAGATCTTAGGAAAAAACCTCGAATGAAGAAAGTTGTACCTGTGACACAACTCACAGACCATAGGGTAGATGCTTCAGACCTACTAAGAAGGGGGAAGAAAATAATTATGGGAGGAAGAGGGTAGAGGGAACTTTGGAGGAAGAAAGTGGGGAGAGGAAAAAAGGGGGCAGGAGCAAGATCATGTATAGGAGGAAATGGAGGAGATGCACAGAGGGTCAGGAAACTGAACAGAGGTGTGTAGCAATGGGGGCTGGGGAACTGGGCATAGCCAACAGAAAGTCCCAGACACCAGGAAAGCAAGAGGTTCCCAGGACCCAATGGGATGACATTAGCTGAAATACCCAACAAAGGAGAGAGAGAAGCTGGATGTTAGGCCTGGCCCCTGGATGAGTGATGGGGCCACACACTCACGTCCAAAATTTTAACCCAGAATTGCTCCTGTCTAAAGGAAATACAGGGACAAAGAATGGAGCAGAGACTGAAGGAAAGGACATACAGAGACTGTCCTGCCTCGGGAATCCATCCCATATGAGTCACCAAACCCAGTCACTATTGCTGATGCCAAGAAGTGCTTGCTGACAGGAGACTGATATGGATGTGTCCTGTGAGGCTCTGGCAGAGCCTTACCAAAACAGATGTGTCCTTGCAGCCAACCATTGGACTGAGCATGGGGGCCCCAATGGAGGAATTAGGGAAAGGAATGAAGGAGCTGAAGGGGTTTGCAACCCCATAGAAAGAACAACAATATCAACCAAACAGAACCAGCCCCCCAGAGCTCCCAGGGACTAAACCACCAACCAAAGAGTACACATGGAGGCTGCATCCGTAGCAGAGGATGGCCTTGTCGGACATCAATGGGAGGGGAGGCCCGTGGTGAAGTCTTGATGCCCCAGCATAGAGAAATGCCAGGGGAGTGAGGCAGGAATGGGTGGGTGGGTGGGGGAACACCCTTATAGAAGCAGGGGAGGGAGATGAAATAAGGGGGGGCTCTAGGGGGAAACCGGTAAGGGGGATATCATATGAAATGTAAATAAATAAAATAACCAATAAAAATTAAAAGAAAAAAGACTTATACCATTCATGATATAATGTTGCAATCAAGAGACTATGCACTTTAATCTTCCATCTTCATCAAATTCTGAAGTCTAGATGGCAAAGCAATAAATCAAGCCTTGATATAAAGCCAATACTAAGGTGAGGTAAGTAGTCCATTGTGGCCTGTTCTGGGCTTTAACACAACCACTGCTTACCACTGAGCATGTGGGGGATGCACAGTAGCATGCCTCTGTGAGAATTCCTCCAAGCATCTCACGGCTGGACGTTTATCTGCCCCCTCTCTCGGGTCCTCATTCACATCACTAGGGCAGATGTACCTGTGTGTGTTGTGTGCTGGACTGGATGAAAGGCGCCCTTTTGTTATTTAGAGATCTTAAACATCGATGTGCAAATGTTGGGACGTAATTTCAATTTTTAATTATCATTATTATTCAACTTGGATACAGTTCTGAGACATTCTGTCACTTGGTGCTACCTATGAAATCTTTTAAATATTTCTTTATATTTTATGTATATGGATTTTTCTAAGTACATTGCACTATGTGTGTGTGTCTGGTGTTCTTGGGAGCCAGAAAAGGGTATCCAATCCCCTGGAACTGGAGTTATAGGCAGTCGTGATTCACCATGAAGGTGCTGGGAACCAAGCTCTGGTCCTCTGCAGAAGCAGCCAGTGTTCTTAGCTGCTGAGCCATCTCCCCAGCTCCTGAATGAGCTCTTAATGCTAACCATTGCTAAGAAATAAATTTTATGAAGGTCAATAAATGTAACAGATACCACCTGCTCAGCTGTCACTGGAACAATGCAAGAATACTCATCTCAGAAAAATAGACTACTATATTATGTATCAAATCGTCACTAAAGGAACAGCACCTACCACATTAGATTGTGAGGTCTTTGAGGCTACAGAACATAACCCATAAACCTTGGATATTAAAAACATAACATTTTCTCCATAGTATTTTGTCCTGAGTGAATAAGTCACCTTATTCATCTTAAACATCCATTACCATAATTATGTTAATATCAGACAAAAATACATGATGACACAATTAACTAGTTCTGGCATGACTGTATTTAGCTAAAGAAGTTTTTTGTGTGTTTCATTTTTATTTCTCAATTTCTTTTTCAAGCTGTGAAGCTGTAATTGCATTATCTGGTATTTCCAACCTGAGGTCAATACAATCACATTTGGAAATAAAAAGCAATAGGAGGGAAGGAAGGATTTCAGATTTTAATTGAAAGTTTAAAAAAGGGGGAAATTCATAACAACAGGTAAAAGGAAACCACAGTTTTTAAAATTTACAAACCTGTTTTTGAGAATTTAATATACAGGTACACTATATTTACATCATTTTCCAGGACACAGAATTCTTACAGCAACTGTCTCTATGCAGAATCAGAATGATTTCTATGAATTGCTAAATACTGAACTTTGTACAGTGGGGCTTGACTCTGAACTCAGTAGAATTAAGACAAAAATCAATTAATGGAAAAATAAATGGTTACTCCTAGGTATTGGGCATTAATCAATTGACTGTTAAATAATTTGTGAGTCTACAACTATTTATTTAGAACTTGGGGACAAGTAAAAACAAAAGCCCTTTCAAAAGGGAACATTTCAGTCAAGGACACTATAACTGGATGATCACTGCTCTGTGGTGACCTGAAATATGTTCTCTGTCATTCAAGGACAATTTATTTGCACAGCAAGGGCCCTTGAGGAAAGGTAAAATGACTTACTGGGTAAACATGTATATTTGATACTTAGAACCCACACTTTACAAAGTTGTACTCTGACCAGCTCAACATCATGGTCTGTGTATGCAAGCATGTGCATGTGCACACACGTGTACACACACACACACACACACACACACACACCACGAGTAAAATTCCCAAAACAAAGAAATGATTTTCATCCAATCCTTGGTCTAAGAGGTCTCACCTCAAAGGCAAATGGTGAAATGTTTCAAATCTGGGCCCAGGAAAACCACCTCAGTGAACACAGGAATATTCCATTTCATAGTGAGAAGCAGGGTCAGCAGTCACAGACACAGACCCTTTGCTTTTCTCTCTGGTGTTAGTTCTAGCCTCCCAACAGTAGGTGGCGCACCACCCTTAGACTGTGGGACCACCTTCTCAGTAGTCTACACCCTCTGTGATTCTGTTTTTATGTCTTTTGTCACATTTGGTTTTGACAAACTTCCTTGGGACTTGAGTCTGGTGAAAAGACCCTCTCTGCTATTTGAGATTACATATGTAATACCCCCCCCAAAAAAATTGTGCCCACCAAAAACAAAGCTCTCAAGTCCTTGCTTTCTATCAGTTGCTTGAGTGCTTCCACATACTTCCTGTAGACTGTAGATAAAAGAGGTAGTGTTTTAGAAAGTCAACTCTCTACTTATTGAAATAATACTGAGTGCTGTAATACACATCCCTAAACTGCAGTGCTTTAAAACAACAAAGGTTTTGCTCTCTGAATGGCAACCTGCTAGTTCATGCACTGACTCTGAAGTTTCCGCCTAGTGATGTCTCTGGATAGTATGCTGCTTTCATCTGGTGCTATCATTACTCTCTTGCTTTAGCACTGATGCACTGCCAATCAAGGCAGCAGAAACACAGGGTACTGCAAGAAATAGAATCACTCAATTATTTCAGTCTGGAAATGACTTGGCAACCCCACTCAACTCTGGTTGGCCAGAACAAATCACAGGACACTATGTAAGCACATCTGGGCAGTGCAGCTGGTCCTCGGATCCAGTGGTCCTCCATCTTTACATACAGCAAAGAGCGACTGCCAAATATTTAAGGGGAAAAAGTCACTGGTGTATGTATGTTACATACTTAGGTCTATGGTGGCTGTGTCCAAACTGAGTATGTGCAAAAATATTTTGCTTGTAATTATTCCCTAAACATTACAGTGCCAACAACTACGTAGAGTACTTCCATCGTGCTCTGGTATGACATATCATCTAGAGATGATCTAGTGTAGTATCCAGTTCCAGTGTTTTGATATTGTGACATGACAGGGTCATCTTCATAGTTCACAATCAAGAACCATGCAATCAAGTTACAAAAACATCATTTTAAAACATCTCTTATTTTAAGTAAGTTTAAAATTCTGTGGTGGATTGCACTCTTAGCTATCCTAGTTTTGTGTGGGCATTTTTTTTACCTTCTTGGGACTCTAAAATAATTTCAAAATAAAAATTTTTTAAATAGCTAATCTTTGTTGTGCACTTCCTATGTTCATGCTGCAGAGAACTTATCTAGCAACTTTTTAAATCTCTGAATTTTTACGGGAGATTCTGTGCTCAACCCATTTAACAGACAAAGAAACTTAAGTTTCAGAAAAATGAGGAAATATAGGTTAGGACACTACTGCTAAGTGGATTACCTAGGAGTCACACCCTAGAAGCCCAGTTCCAGAGACCTTTATCTTCTTTTTTCTTTTTTCTTTTTAAATTCGATATATTCTTTATTTACATTTCAAGTGATTTCCCCTTTCCTGGATCCCTCCTCCCCAAAAGTCCCATAAACCCTGTTCCCCAATCCACTCCTTCCCACTTCCCTGTCCTGGTATTCCCCTACACTGCTGCACTGAGCCTTTCCAGAACCAGGGGCCACTCCTTCCTTCTTCTTGGGCATCATTTGATATGTGAATTGTGTCTTGGGTAATCCAAGCTTCTAGGCTAATATCTGTTTATCAGTGAGTGCGTGCCATGAGTTGAGAATGGGTTTCCTCACTTAGGATGATATTCTCCAGCTCCATCCATTTGTCTAAGAATTTCATGAATTCATTGTTTCTAATGGCTGAATAGTACTCCATTGTGTATATATACCACATTTTCTGTATCCATTCCTCCGTTAAGGGATTTTATCTGTTATCTTAACAGAGATGTATTTAATGATTCATTTGTTTATAGATGGAATCTCATTATGGGCTAAGGCTGGATTAAAACTCTTAATC
>NC_067489.1:67829570-67872070 GCF_947179515.1 Apodemus sylvaticus
CCTAGAATGACTGTACAAAGATACACAAGAGTTGGGGAATCCTCTGGGTATACGCCCAGGAGAGGTATAGCAGGGTCCTCTGGAAGTGGCATGTCCAGTCTTCTTAGGAACCGCCACACTGATTTCCTTAGTGGTTGTACCATCTTACAATCCCATCAACAGTGAAGGAGTGTTCCTCTTTTTCCACATCCTCAACAACACCTGCTGTCTCCTGAGTTTTTAACCTTAGCCATTCTGACTGGTGTGAGGTGAAATCTCAGGGTTGTTTTGATTTGCATTTCCCTAATGACTAATGATGTTGAGCATTTCTTAAGGTGCTTCTCGGCCATCCGAATTTCTTCAGGTGAAAATTCTTTGTTTAGATTTGTACCCCATTTTTAATAGGGTTATTTGTTTCCATGGGGTCTAGCTTCTTGAGTTCTTTGTATATATTGGATATTAGCCCTCCACTATGTTCATAGCAGCCTTATTTATAGTAGCCAGAAGCTGGAAAGAACCCAGATATCCCTCAATGGAGGAATGGATACAGAAAATGTAGTATATATACACAATGGAGTACTATTCAGCAATTAAAAACAACGAATTCATGATTTTTTTTTAGGCAAATGGTTGGAACTAGAAAATATCATCCTAAGCAAGGATCACAAAAGAATCACAATCACAAAAGAATACACATGGAATGCAATCATTGATAAGTGGATATTAATTAGCCCTGAAGCTCTGAATACTGAAGATACAATTAGCATATCAAATGATTCCCCATGAAGAAGGAAGAAGAGGGCCCTGATCCTGGAAAGGCTTGATCCAGTATTGTAGGGGAGTACCAGGACAGAGAAAGGGGAGGGGGAAAGATAGGAGAATGGATGGAGAAAAGAGGACTTATGGGACATATGGGGGGGGGGCTGGGAAAGGGGAAAGCTTTTGGAATGTAAACAAAGAATATAGAAAATAAAAATATATTTTAAAAAAAGATCCACAAGAGTTACATAAACACAATTACATTTCTATAAGGCTATAGTTAAAACATCTCTATTTTTTATTCAAAACCATTTCATAATAAACTACATGAAGCTTCACAGAGACAAATTCAAGTAATTACATATGTCACTTAGGCTGCATATACTTACCTAAGCATGGTGATATTTCTGAATTCTGCTTAGAATTCAGGAAAAAGGAATTAAAAGTAAAACATTTAACTTCTTGAAAAGTTAAGTTGAGTGGAAATAGTCTGATATTCAGACACTCTGATATATCAAGATGCTGACTTGAAATCCTTCATAAGAAAAAAGTAATATAAGAACAAAAGAGGGTGGTTGCCATAGACCCTACTGTAGTTAAAGGTAGGAATGTTGATTAATGAGAAAAAGAACAAAAAAAAAAACCCAAAACAACAACAACAAAACCACTGAACCAACTTTTAAAAACTGCCACGGCCAAAGCTTCACCAGGGGTGATAACCAGATACTTCACTGCAAAGAGAGAGAAACTACTATAAAGATGTGCCTAGGAGACAATGCAAGAAAGAATTTAAACAAAATTTTCAGAACAAGTTCTAAATTCTAAAATTATCTCTACATACTGATCAATAGTTGGTTTGGCATATATGAAGAATAGGAACCACAACCATCCATGGCTTAAATCAAGAATAGACACTCCTCTTAGATTATTGGGTCTCCGTGCTGTCTCTCTAACTTTATATAACTGGTATTCTATGAAATTACCTCTAAAGGACAGTCTTTTCTCTTCACTTTAGTTAAGTTAGTAATGTTAAACAGCTTTACACTGGCCTTGAGTTACTAATATCTTGATTATTATCTATGACTAGCAATCTCCATTAGCCAAATTATATGTTTCTGGCTTACGAGTATGTTCTTAAGTTTTAGCATCCTTTTTACATGAAACCACTTGACAAATTACCATTTCTGAGACATTAAAAGACAATATCAGCACCACAGATCTCTTTCTGACAAGAATAGATTAGAAGAATGATGGTAAAAGCATTAAATCTTATCTACACAGTTATTTTAAGTAACAGAGCACAAGATAGCATCCTCTTCCATGAAAACAGGGTTTATAAGCCAAAAGCTAACAAGTTTTATCCAATTCTAATCTCCCCATGATCATCACCAAGGGATGCGCATCTATTTGTTCCATACATGAGGGCTGCCACTGTTGCCTCTATACACAAAATGTAGCCTCCTTTACCATATGCATCAATTTTGATTGCATGTAATTAACAAGGATGTAAATTTTATTGAGGAAGAAGATATAGTGGAATGAAGAAAGGAAATAAGGAGGGGGGAGAGAGGAGACAGCTAAGAGGGGAATGTTCTCTGGGATGGGAGACTTGAAAAAGTCCAAGCCATTGATTGGAGGATGAGAACAAAGAGGAAGAAAGACTGAATTCCTCCTTACATCTGCTTCTAAGCTGTCTACCCGAACCCGTGGATTATAAAGACTAGTAAGTAACTCATGGAGCAATGTGAAAAGTTATTGTTATCTAAACATAAAAACACTAGTGATGATTTGGGGATGTAACTCAATGGAAGAAGGTTTGCCTACCACATGCTGAGGTCCTCACTTCAGCCCCCAGCACCAGAACAAATCCCACTTAAGAAGATTTCTGAGGCCTACAAGTTTTGTTTCTGCCTAGAATGACATCTCTGCAATTCTTTCCTAGAATGAGAATAAACTCCGAAGATTCAACACAGGCCATAGCACGGGCAAACACTGGCCGTAGCTACACATGGGACAGTCAGACAAAAAGCTTTCTGAGATCCACATCACTTTATTGTCATTGGTTTGTAAAATAGAAACTAATACATAGCATAGAACCTTGGCAAAAAGTAGATAGACCATACAGGTTATATAAGAAAAAAGGGTGTGTGTATAGGTATGTATGTGTGTGTGTCTCCTATTTGATTTATGAAAGTTTCAACATCTATTTTCATAATTGTAGTTAAGACATATTTCTATATCAACTTTAAAATTTTTAGATAAAAGCATAATAAATATAGACTAAGAAGAGATTATACTTATGGGAAATTTTCTTTTGTAAGGCCCATTACCCACCTTTTTTTAAACTGCAGTTTTGACTTCATAACAAATTATTTGACTAACAGCAGAACCCAGAATCCTATTAGAAAGGGTTACTTCAAACAGTCAGTTTAGGACTGGAGCTAGACCCTTGAGGGTACACACACACACACACACACACACACAAATACATGTGTATGCCTGTGTGTGTATGTGAGAGAGAGGGGAAGGGGGAAGGAGAAGGAGAGGGACAGAGAAAGACAAAGACAGAAACAGAGACAAAGAGAGACAGAGGAGCAGAGAGGAGAGGAGAGGAGAAAAGAGGACAGGAGAGGGGAGGAGATGGGAGGGGAGGGGAAGAGAGGGGAGGGGAGGGGAGGAGAGGAGAAAAGAGGGGAGGAGAGGAGAAAAGAGGGGAGGAGAGAAGAAGGGAGGGGAGGGGAAAAGAGGGGAGGGGAGGGGAGGGGAGGGGAAGGGAGGGGAGGGGAGGAGAGGAGCTTAATGCAGCATAAAATACATTATAAGGTCTGATTGCCAAGAGGCTCAGAGACATTTAGAACAACCTGCCTAGGTCCAGCAAGTTGGTGACTGGGACAAGAAATCAAATCTGCTTTTCCTGCCCCAAAACTCCGACAATAATGCATATGAATGTCCCCAAGCAAGGCCCCTACTTCTTCTTGCTCCCACCAGCCATACAGTGGGAAGGGCTTAGCTTTGCCACATGCCACAAGCCCATTCACAGACTGATTAACAAGTGACTTCAAGGAAATCAGATTTTGCTCCTGTCAGACGTTAAGTGTATCAGTACTTCTGGTTGAGGTTTAAATGGCCTAGGTGTCAGTGCTCTTCCTCAGAACAAGTATATATTTCTATCCAAGCTTCTCATTACAGGGCTTACCTGTCAGGAAAGGTTGCTGACAGTGAGATCTGAAACACACATAAGCCTCTGTTGAGCCTTCTTTACTGACCTTTAGAGTGGTCTCCAGTGTGTAATCCCTCAACAGATACAGTAGACCTGAAAACATTGATTATAAATTCCTTCTCATTAAAAAAAGGTCGCAACTACAAAACTCCAGAGGCATTAATACTGCTGGAGAACCCTGAGTGGAAACAGAAACATTCTCTGTTTTTGCCAGTGCCATGAACCTAAGCAGTTAAATGCCCCATACTATTACTGTAGCACGAGATTTTACTAGGTTACACTAATGTACATGTGGAAACCTTTCCTAAAACTCTACAAGTTTAGAAGTTTCTAGGACCCAAACCCAATGTGTTGTAGTAACTTCAATTATTATCCATATCCACAAAAAAGGATCATCAAAAAAAAAAAAAAAACCCTATAATCTCCACATGGATTCAAAAGACAAACAGCAGACGACCTGAAGCCCCCCAAGGTAGCTGTGATACAATTCTGTTTCATTGATAAAACAGCAGCTTACATCAGAGATATATTATCTCACATTTCCTTATGTATATATGTGTATATCTGTAGTATCATAGAACCCTCAAAAATCAATGACACAGGTAGGGTGGGGGGATATTTTCATCATAGCTATTTATTGTCATAGAAGTCAAGGCCTGTTGCATAAGAATTTATGCAAGCTGGTACCGGATAAAAGGCGATATGTGAAGTCAAGGAGTTGAATCTTCTAAATCAAAACTCAGTTCTTTCTATTTTTCTTGATCGTGAAAGGATGTCCAAACAGCAGGGTATTATTTAGTCCTATAAGATATAGTTTATCTTTCCTAATTAATACTCAGATGGTCATGATTCTTGATAGTACTAATGAAGAGGTTTCTAGCCCCTCCTTTGGAACAACAAAACACAAAGGTAGAGAAACTGACTGAAAAATCTCTCCAGCCTTTTTCCACCCCTGCCTACTGACCCATCTCAGTTAATGGCAGTACTTACAAAGCCATAATGCAAACATAAAGCCCATAAAACAAAGCAAGGTCAAAAACTTGATTTGCTCTCTTTATAAAAAGATCTGTGGAGTACTGAGTATCCCTGATACCTGCCCATTAGGACCTACTGTCACGCAACTCACCCAGGCATGCTTCTGAAGCAAACTTTCCCTGTTTTTATCCTTGGCAGGTGGAATAGCAAACTGGTAAACGTAGCACTTACTCTGCCATTGTCTTGAGCCTTATAAAACCAAAAGATTCTAATCATCCAGCCCTTGGCTTAACAACCAATCTTAGCAGGGGCTTCAGAGGGAGTGGCCTACAGGCCTTCAGGCCCTGCTGTTTCCTGTAAAGGACAAGGTCTGAATACCTGGAGCCAGAACTGCTGCTGAAGGCTAGGCTTTACAAAGCAATGCGCAGTAAGAAGGAGGGAACGCCTCAGCATGTCAGCCAAGGGGTTCCCAGGAGGAGCCACCACAGGCTTAGTACAAAAGGAAGTTTACTGGGGGAAGGGAAGGGGACCAGGAAAAGGGACAGAGGCAGTGAATAAAGGACAACAGAAAGACAGAAAGGAGAGGAGGGAGGAAAAGAAGAGGCCAGCTGGCAACAAGTGGAGGAGAGAGAGAATGAAGGAGAATAGGAGATGGAGAGAGAGAGAGAGAGAGAGAGAGAGAGAGAGAGAGAGAGAGAGAGAGAGAGAGAGAGAGAGAGCACACACATGCTGGTGTAGCTGAGCAGTTCTTATACTCCATGTTGGCTCAAACCTAGGTAGCAGTTGGCTGGAGCCTGGCAGAATTGTCTGTAAGCCGACAGAAGGACCCTACAGGTCTACTTGAATGTTTTTGGAGCAATAATGTTTTAACTAAATAGAATAAATACAATTAATCAAGTGTTCATTGGAAAAATTATTGTAACCAAAAACCTACACATACTAAGTGCGTGTGTGTGTGTGTGTGTGTGTGCGTGTGCGTGTGCGTGTGTGTGTGTGTATTAAAAAGGTAAAACACAAAACAAAACAGTTATTCAAAGGAAAAAGCTATCATAGAGCTTTCCTACCTACAGGTCCATGGGAGTGGATAATGCAAAGTGAAACCAGAACTCTGGGCTATCATACAAAGTCTCCCCCAAGTTTAAAGGCTCAAGGTTTTATCTCCTCAGTGTGGAAAGAACTCGGCCTTGTGCACACAAAGCAAGCCCTCTGCTGAGCTACACCCCAACTCCTCACACAGCTTTAAAACACTGTCAGGGCAAACTAAACCTACCTTCAGGCTGGTCCTGGACACTCTGTTCTGGGTTCCTGGCTTCAAAGGAAAACATCAGTGTGTGAGAGAACAGAGGCAGCAGACTACCCTCAAGAAAGCAAGAAGAACTGGGCGCTGGTGGGGGGTAGCACGTTTGAGGCAGAGGGGGTCAGTCTGTGAGTTCAAGGCCAACCTGGTCTACAGAGTGAGTGTGAGCTAAGACTACACAGAGAAACCTGTCTCTAAAAAACAAAAACAGAAATGGAAGAAGACAATGTAATTTCTTCTCAGGCTTCCTGGGAGTCGATGTATGAAGGCTCAGCAAATTACCCACAATCACACTAATGCATGAGGGGAAAAAAAAAACAGTTCCCTAGCCAGCAGAGAGGGAAGCCTATGGACCTAAAGGAACACTAACTGAAGGATCTGTGGGCCTGATGGTTTCTTGAATCTTGAGAAGCCTTAACTGATGGGTGCAACTTTCACACAGAAATCTCCTGTACCTTAACAAGTACATATGCCTCTTTTCTTTGGAGAAGCATGTAAAAGAACTATACACAAGAATTCCATAAGAAGTTGCAAGAGTTAGAGCATGCATGGCTAAGACCACTATCTCTGCTGCCTCCAGAGCTCTGTTGGGTAGCTAAAAAGAAAGGAAGGGGCCAGCAGTTAAGTGCCCTTAACTAAATTCACACTCGGCTATGCAATGGGCTGCAGATCCAGGATACCCTTGTCTATGGCTTCCTGAGTCACACCTGCCTGGCAGACCAAACTCTGGGTAGCTGTGAGAGATGTGGGCTTGGAGCCTGGCAGGGACAGCACTAAGGTGTCTTCATTGCTCCATATGAAAGAAACGCTACATAAAACCAGGGAACACTACCCACCACAGTCCCATCTGTCTATTTTCAAAGACCTGGGATCTTCTGTATAAATGCGAGGGCCTCAGCCTGAGAGCTGGTCTTGCATCAAACAGAAAACAAGGCCAGCAGGCAGTTCCAAGCCCAGCTGTTTCCCAAGCTCATGGTGCAGCTGTGAGATCACCCACAGGAACCTCACCTGCCTGCAGTTTGTCACCTCAATGTCATTACCACAGACAGAGATGTGTTGGGGGTTTCGTTTTACTTCACACCAGGGGGAAGTCATTTTTGGAATTTTTCATCTTAAATAGTTTTTTCTTAAATGTATGTGACACATATTCCTCATAGGACTTAATAAAATAGATATTTCTCATGACTGCAAAGTAAACTACAGCTGCACAGATTAAAACAAAATTTATTTACTTTTTTTGTTAAAAAAATTCTGGTTGGAATCAAAATACAGGTTTAACAAAAATTTCTGGAAACCTTAAGAACAAATAAAAAATGAAATATTCTCAGGAAGTAGTTTTAATATACTATTAATTTATAGAACAAAGCTAGCCAAAGCTAACAAATATTGAGCAATATATCCTGGTATTTCTTTTTGTTACATAACAAAATATTATTTCAAAACAGATTTTTAAAAACCTTTTCTTTCATGATTATCATCAGAAAAACAAGCTGAAAAATCATTATCCTCGGGTTCCTGAAACACTTAACTTGATAGGCAGGCATGGTGGTAAAGGCCTGTCACTCCAGCACTCAGGAGCTCAGGGTGGCAATGTCCCCAATTTCGAGCCAGTCTGTGAGTCACTGTCTCCAAGAATCCAGGAGAGACAAGCAAAATTTTTTCCTAACCTGACATGTCTCTAAAATGGGCTACAGGCAACAAAGGTTCTGATTGCTGCTACAATGTTCCCTTGTAAACACAAAGCAAGCCCGTTTCCTAGCAAGAGCTTTGGATGACTAGTCAGGAAATACTATTCTTGCATGTAACCTCAAGCACATGAAAACAGATACAGGTTCTTTCACTTGGTTATTCTGTTTTATGATTTAATTTTTTCACTTGTTTTATATATGAGTATATATAGACTATGTAATTAAATATATGTATGAAAACTAAACACATTCCCTATCCATTAAATGTTCAGAAGAGGAAAGAAAAGTGATAGGAATGTGGTTTTCATCACATCCTCAGGTGACTTCCCAGATCTCCTTGTCACAGTGAGAGTGTTACAATAACAAGAAGGAACAAACCTTGGGGACCCTGTAACCTCCCCAGACATGGTATTCTAAAAGGATTTGGCTTGGCTTGCCTCTCCTGATTATGCACTATATCCTGGAAGCAGAGGAACGGTGACGCGGACCACTGGACTGTGGACAATGTTTTCTAGTCCCAATTGCTCCAACTCCTCATTTACTATTTTGTGTGTTGCTCTGACACAGTAAGATGAAGGTAGCCATAACTCCAGACAAGAGCATTAAAAAATGTTTTGCCTTTTCTAATTAGGTAAGGAATGCAGAAAAGCATGCATTTACAACATATTTAATAGACCAGCGTATATGTGCACAAATACACATGCTTGCTGTTGCTGTCTCTGTCTCTCTCAGTTCCAGGGGCCTGGTATGTCTTTATTGGCATAGGTACATAGGCATGTTAAGATTTACATAAAAACATTTTCCTTCATGTAGTGATTAATAGTTCACAACTCAAATATCTGAAAATCTAGAAAAATCTTACTATTAAAAATTATTTTGACCTCCACCAAAACTAGTATTAGCTAATATAAACAATTATTCCTACACCTTCCAAGTTTGAAATTAGATATCCAGAAACACAATGCAAACAAAGCAGTTCATATTTAAACTACCTCTGATGTTCCTTTTGTAGACTTCACACCAAACAGGTCACACTACAAAACAGCATTCCATAGATAACAGATACTGACCAGATGTTCAAATAAAAAAATAAAAATTGTTTGTGAATTTTTATTTGGATACAACTAAGAAAAGTTATTATTATGCCAATTAATCAAAGAATATGTTAGGGGGTGGAACCTTCACATTATAATGATTCTTCTGTTTCAAACTTACCAAGACAAATAAGCCACGTATATCCACTAGGATTGAGGACTTTTTGACTACTAGTTCTAAGGCACCCAAGTAGATAAGGCTAGTGACTGTACCTTATGATCTCAAAGGACACCAACAGTACAGATGGTAATTTCTACTGAGTCTACACACACCCTACTCATCAAGTCTAACGACTCAGCATAAGGAATGAGCTGCCACAGAAGCAATTATGGGGAAGATCTCAAAAACAAAAACAAAACAAACCCAACAAATACAAAAAGACTAACACATTCTGTTGTCTATCCACTCTCCAAGTTATGAGATGCTCAAACAAATCTTGTAAATTACCCTAGGAATGACAGTCCCAGTCAATGAGGCAGTGGAGGCATGGATACCGATACAGTCAGTACCAAAAACAGCATTACACTGAAAAGCCCAAGATGCATACAAACCAACTCCCAGACTATACAATTGCCTCTTACAAATCCATCCCAGATAACTGATGCCTACGACAGAG
Organism: Apodemus sylvaticus; assembly: GCF_947179515.1. Lineage (NCBI taxonomy): Eukaryota > Metazoa > Chordata > Mammalia > Rodentia > Muridae > Apodemus > Apodemus sylvaticus. The sequence continues at coordinate 67,839,200 of NC_067489.1, forward strand.
AATATGTCAGTCACGTTCAGCAAAGCCCTGGTGTCTGGCAATAGAAGTTGTCCCAGCTAAAAAACTATTTAGAATTAGCAAAAGGAAAACATGTAAGTTTTTCCTGTGCTCTTTTCTAAAAGTTATTATCTTTCAATTAACTCCCTTCACTCATAATTTAGGATCTTCTGAATCAAAGAGATCCTTTTTAATCTCTATTTTAACAATCTTTCATTTTCATTATTATAAATGGATATCCGATTTTGATAACCAAATTCAGCTCACTCCCTATACTATATAGCGGTGGAGGCACAAGTCTCAGCCTCCAAAGTCGGAAAGATAAAGTCATGGATTTTGAGCACATGGCTCTGAAGTGAGACTACACTAGTCTTGCCTCACTTGAGGTTGGACTGCCCACTCCTTACACCCCACATTTGAATCATCTCACCATGCTAACATTCTTCCCTAATCCTCCAATCAGAATTGCTAAAGTCAGCAGCTATAGGAGAAAAAGGTAAAGGAGGGGGTACGAAGATCCTTAGCACCAGTAGTAATGTAACACAGAAATAACAACATGTCAACACAATTCAACAGAGCATGATCTACTGTTATACAACAGGTAATAATGTGAGCCACAGATATAGGTTAAAATCTTCTAGCAGTACCTGCTGAATAATAGTGGCACACATCTTTAATTCCAGCACTCAGGAGGCAGAGACAGGTTCTGAGTTCAAGGCTAGCCTGGTCAACCCTGTTCCAGGCTGATCTACAGAGAAAGTTCCATGACAGTCAAGGCCACAGAGAGAAAAGCTATCTCAATAAAAAATTCCTAGTAGCATATCTTTAAAAAACTGTTTAGGGCTAGAGAGATGGCTAAGTGGGTAAAGGCACTTGCCATACAGCATGAGGATCTGAGTCTAAAGTATGAGAATCCATATAAAAACTGGGCAGACAGCATCAATGTCTCTAATTCCTGTACTCCTATGGGGAGATGGGAAGCAAAGAAAGGAAAATTCTAGAAGCCCATGGGTCAGTAAATCTGGCATCCATAGTTGAAAACCAAGAGAGACCAAACAAGACACAAGATAAAATTTGATAACAAGGTTGCCCGCTGACCTCCATGTGTGCCCTGGCATCTGGCACCTATATTTACACATAAGAATTGGATGGACACATACAGATACATATATACACATCTCACATACACATGAAAAGTTTTAAAAGGCAATATTTTAATACATTCTATTTAACTTACTATATCTAAAATTTTATTCCCATGGAAAATCAATAAAAATGAGATGTATTATTATTTTTATATCTCTAAGCTTTAATGCATTGACACCTCAAAAGCATGTCAACTTGGACCAGCCACATTTCACTGCTGAAGAGTCAGATGTGGCTAACAGCTCCAGAATTACGTAATACAGCCTTAGTCTGCTGGGTGCTAGAATAAATGCATTAAATGTATTGATTTATTTCCTCTTCACAATAATTCTGTAAGGGAAATATTACTATATGTTGTTATTTTATAGATGAGAAACCAAAGTAAGGATACACAATAATATGGTAGATACTAGAATCAAAAATCAAAGCTTGGTTTTCTGACTACAACTATTGTGATATTATTTATTAAAGAACTACTGTGTAAATGACTGTGTTCCTTGAAACAATCAGAAATATTTATCTTTCACCTTAATAAATGAAGACATAAGATATCAAGTCTTTACAAGGTAATCACAGGCCCTATGCTAACTAACCTATGTAGGTTAGTAAGAGCACATACATCCATTGCAAACTGACTAGATCCCTTGGCATAAAGAACCAACAAAATATAAAAATAGTATGGAGATTTATAGAAAATACCAATTCATTAGTACCAAAGATTCCTCATGAAAAGAGATGACATTTAAAATGGACTTTTATGCAGAAGTGTAGCTAAGAAGTAGGGTCCATACATGCAGGCCTGGGTTACGGCTCTCTGTCACAACAAAACAAAAGACAAAAAGATTTTAGAAGCTTAGGATGAAGTCTTCCGAGGGCAGAGATGAGGATGCAGAGGAGAGAAGCATTGCGTTGTGCTGAAGGAATATATAAACCAAAAGTCATATGGCTAGTGGAGCAGATAGGACGGCAAACAGATGCAGTAGGAAAGCCATCTAAGGGCCACAGCATCCTACACAATGCTTGAGGAAAATGGCAGCATTAACAAACCTGATGCTTAAATAAAAGCTGTCTAGCAACAATGGGCAAGACTAACAGCAGTAAATAGTTTACACAATGAAGACCTGTGTAAGGGTATTGCTGCAGGAGGCCTGGATAGTAGATGTGAAAATCACAGCAGTCTGAATACTATAGCCATGTCAGGGATAAGCATTTCAACTCTTGGTGATGAGCGGTAACTGAATCGTTAACTTTGCTTGTAACATAATGCTCTGGTTAGCTGTAATATGTAGGTGGAGTTTTTAACCATCCCTTTTAACTTGAACTCCCAGTATCTCTGTGTATCCAGCATCAAGATTTGTACTATCAGCATTGTATCTGGCTCTTACTTTGAAAGACGTTTTTCTATCAACTGAATTGTTACTGATTCACAGATTTGATGGAGGGACACTTATCTTTTATAAGTAAGACAGAATTATCCTACATCTCATGTATCAACTCAAAGACAGATGTGGAATCTTAGGTTCTTATTTCTAATATGATTGAGTAATATTCTGAAAGAATCAATGGCATATCTAAAATGCATTAAAGGAAAAGGTAAAAATGTCCCTACTGTTTCCTTCCATCGTAGCTGTATTTGTTTTTTTCATGATTAATTAATTAATTAAAACACACTTAAACTTTAAGCAAATCTTTTCACTTTCCTTCCTCTTACTTAACCCCAGCGCTTTAGAGCTGCATAGTTTTCCCTGGGTTAACGCTGGAGTGTAGCCTAATCACTAGCCTGAGATTACACCGGTAAAGAATTAAATGTTACAAACGTCTACTTGTCAAAACCTCTTTTATTTCAAACATTCCAAAAAAAGATCAATACTTCTAGAAACTAGGGTCACTTTATTCCTTTCCCCAAGTTTGTTTGTAATGTGTGTGTACTGCAGAAAACAGAAAAATGTGCAAGTCTTATGGTCAAACTAAGCCAGACTATGCCATCCCACCTGCCTGGCCCCAGGCAATCCCACTGCCTTCTCAGGGCCACTCCTTCTTAGAAAAACAGTGATGTCTTCCTCAGAGAATTTAGAAGACATATACCTGGAAGCCAGTGTGTGCATTCCTAAGTACCATAACTGCCACTCTGCAGTTCTGCCTGACCATCTAATGATGCAGATCTCTGCATCCCTATGTAAACTCCGTAAGTACAAAGAAGGTTTGGGTGTCTCCCCCTCCTAACTAACCCTGATTAGCTAACTGATATGCACAGAATCAACTACACAAAACAAGCATTCAAGACATGGTTTTAAGATAAATGGATTAAAACGGCAATGGGGAGATTGCTCAGCTGATAAAGTATCTTCTCTGCACACATTTAAATTTAGAACTTGAACACCCAGGTAAAAAGTTGGGTGTGCTATAGTGTACAACTGTAACACCATCCCTGGGGTATGGAGATAGGCTAATCCCCAGAACTTACTACCAGTTTAGCCAATCAGTGAGCTCTGGGCTCAGTGAGACTATCTCAAAAAAAATAAGGTCAACAGAAAAAAGGCAAAAGAAAACACTGGAGACTGATTTTTGGCTTCCACAGACACATATAGATGATACACAATGACATGCATTCACACATATGTTACATACATACCTACAGACACACATGAACACTTCTTAGAAGATAGAGTACAATATGGAATGGATCCTCTACATGTCCATTGTCAGGTTTTCAACAGATTTCTACAGCATGGAGTATATTTATGGCTGTCACATTTGTGTTGCTCTACTGTTCTCACATGGAATTTAATATTGTGATTGACAACAAGTCAATTACAGAACTCATAGACACTTTAGAAAACAAAAGTCTCGTCACTATGTCTTATATATATATACTGGTTTCATATCACTACCATCAGAAATTTCATGATATTAAAAGAACCGAGAATGTTCAATGATCAACACTGTCCTTCACACATGGGAGACACAATTCATATGGTTGATATGTCAGAACAACCTCAGAAAGAGCAAGCGTTGTTTGCTTTTTCTACGTATTAATCTACATTCTCGACACTTCACTCTAGTTCAGATTCTACTTCAGTTTGATTTTGTCTAATCATATTTATAAATGCTTTACATGTAGTAAATAATTTCACCTCACCCAATGAACCCAGAGGAAGAACAAAAGCTGAACTCTATCTGTATTTAGCATATATTTTTTCTGTTGTAGGACAAGCTGTGATGCCCCCCTCTCCTCTCCCCTCCCTCCCTTCTCTCTCTCTCTCTCTCTCTCTCTCTCTCTCTCTCTCTCTCTCTCTCTCTATCTATCTATCTATATATATATAATGTATATACAATAAGATATATATATATATATATATATATATATATATATATATATATATATATATATATATATATATAGTGTAACATGTACTTAGCAGAACCAAGCATGAGGAAAGCACGGCTACAGTGTCACACTTTAATATTAGACTTACAACTTGTGCAAGAAACACACATTTAGGTTGGTAGAAGTTTTAGAAGAATTGCTGTCCAAAGTTGTATTGTTTCTTTGCTCCAGCTTTGCCAGTTTTGATATTTACTCTAACAGGATCAAGTTTTCAACTCAGGAAGTCTTCAGTAAAATGCAGCACCCACCCCACCCAGTTAAGAATCCTGGCACTAGAAATCCCTCACCCCCTCAGCAGGCAGAGACATAATCACTTTCATCTGGTTATAACCCAGGATGCAGAGTTTAATCTCTGAACTCTACAGGGATTGGTCTTAGCAGCTTTAGAAATTGCCTCTCCCACTGTGAACACACCTCACAGCAAGATGACCCTGCTAATGGGTCCCAGATTAGGATTTCGGGGGACCAAAGGCACAGATCCCTCCTCTCCCTAATTTCTTTTCCTTTGTAGGCCAAGTGTGTGGTCACTCAAGGTATCCTCATGACCCTGCTTTCAAAAACAATTTGTTCTGATTTGAACAAAGAAATCCAGGTCACATTTTAAAGTTGAAGATGAATGTGTTTAGGATGTATAGATCATCAGGAACACAAAAGTGTACAAGCAGGTTCAATAGAAGCCCAAGCAATAATATGTTCATGAATGAAAAATAATCTCAAATTTAACCTTGATTCTTCAGAAACCTTGGCTAAGCTATTTCTTCCAGGAAAAAAAAATATCTAGGAAAATCAATTTGAGAATACAATTTAACGTTTCATTTCTTATGAAGTTCAATTCTGCTCAGTCATTTTCTCCCAGGTTCTAAATGAACTCTCACAAAGTCATCAGGAATGAAAATGAAATACTTACAATCATGTCTGATGGCCCAAACATGTAACTCCAGCACTGGGAAGGCTGAGGGGCAAGGACTTCTGAGAGGTCGAAGCCAATCCGAACTACACACAACAAGACTGTCAGAAAGGGGTGGGGCAAGGCAGAAAGGAACAGAGATTGTATTTATCAACTGCTAAACTAAAATAACCATTAAAATCGAGAATTGCACATAGCATAAAGTACAACTGATTGGATTTTTTCACCTTTAAATAGAAGAGTCAGTCTCAAAGTCAAAAATAACAATTCTAAAAATTAGTAGGATAAAGGAATATATGCGAATGTATTTTCTCCTCTTCTTCAGCAAAGCCCCCTGGGCTGGCCTAAGAATTCTGAGTGTTAGAAAGCCACATATCTTAACAGCTGTAACTATTCAGCTTACATCACCTGGTTCGACACATGGTTAGAATATTTTGGCTCCACCAAAATAATTTTATCATATCACAATTTGCCTACCACTGTCCATATTCATAGAATAGGAAATACCAAGGATTAAATTCTAAAATGTAAGTAAAAAACTTAGAGAAGTAACAAAGTATTTTTTCAAAACTTTGTTCTTTTTCATATTACTGGACCATAAAAACATAACCCTCATGAAATTGTACCAGTAGTATAAAACTAAAACATAATAAAATATAATCCTAAAAGACCGGAAGGCACTTGAGGCAATCCTGAGTTTCCCTTATGAACAGAACAAGGAAAGACCTGGCAATGGGAGTCCTGAAGTGACGGCTGCAGGTGAGATTGGACTTGAGAAATGCAGGATTTATGCATTTTTAACACAGAACCAAAATGTCGTATTATCTGTGCTTGTGCTACAGAATCCACGACAGTTTTTTCACACTGCTGCAAATTCAGACAACCAGGGCATCAGAGCCAGCTCCGCTGTTTCTAAGTTCCCTAAGATTCCTGCTTCCCATGATCATCACCTCTGCGGTCACCCTGTAAGTGCATAGCCTCTATCTATTCACCTCTGCGGCTCTCTGTACTTATGACAAAGAGGGTAAAAAGTCTCAGCGGCAGAGGGACACCAGCTCATGCAGATGCTAAGCCTATAGAGTTCCACCCTGTCTTCTTGGCTAGCAAGCCTAATGGTCTAGGCTACACGACTTCTGCACACTTAAATAAGACCTAGGTGATAAAAAAAAAATATTGTACACAGGTTTCAGCCTACTACATATTTTTTAACCATAACTGTTTCTTTGAAACTTTTTTTGTGCACAGATCTCTGCTAATAGATTTATTTTAGATATCCCTTAATAGGAAAACAGTCAAAGTAATGCAACTTACTAGCCTGGCATGATGGCAAAGGCAGGATAACTCCATATCCAAGGCCAGACTGTCCTACACACTGAGTTCCAGGCAATCTGGGACTACATGGTCAGTAGGACTTTGCCTCAAAAACATAAAAGGATTTATGCATAAAACTTAACCATCACAGAATATACTATAGGAAAGGGCCAGTTTATTTACAGATTTGGCATTTTATACTTCAGAATGGATATTATCTTCACTAGCACATAACTCATGGCTCCTCTTAGAAAGCACAGTATTTTGGTTATTAAATAAACACTTATGGAATATTTGTCATATGCCATGTTTATGCTAGGTTTGGTGATTCAAATATAAATAAAACATGACTCCTACCCCAGGGGACACTCTTGATGGCTGAGACAGATACAAAGAAATACAAAAAGGCTATTGTACTGGCCTATGAGTACCACAGATGTGGCTGCCACATATAATTTCTTACAGAACACACATGAAGGAAAACTAGTAATTTTGCTAGTCTGTGGAGGTGAGTAACATAACTTAGCTCTTACATAAGTCCCTCCTTATACAAATGACTAATACAGAAAGGCCAGTCAAATGTACAGTTTCTAACACAGTGGACTAAATCTGGATAGTGTTCTTATGTAAGACACTACAAACTTATGGATTCTTTCTCCTAAAGTCAAACAATAATTTTCTCAATGGCTTATACATAGAATACGTACCTAACGGCAACCTTATTTGTTTTCAATATTGCTGCACCTATCAGTACTTGTGCTAGTGAGTTACTGGGGACTCCATCTTCCAATGGTAAGTTTCAATTATGCTAAGTATTAATATAGTAAAGGCCACACTTTTTACTGGCCTTATTTCTATGTGATACTAAAATACCACCCAAAATGCAACTTGGTTTGAACAGTACCCTATATTAGAAATAAATTCCCTACATATAATATTAAGCTATAATTTTTAATAGCTACTTCATTAAATGACCACCTTTCTGAAGGGACTGATCAGGTCTGATTAGTGCTTATGGGTTTTAAGAGGATCCCATGTAGGCCTATTTTAAATGCATATACCTTTATTTCTGGCAACAACTGTTTCACTTCTTTTTACATCTATCACTATATGTGTGTCTCTTAGAATCTAGCCTGTATTTCTCTCTCAGTGATATGAATGAGAATGTTTGGGAGATCCACCTGACTCTATAGCCCAGAAAAACATGACCGGTTGTGTTCAATTTGAATTGAAAAGGTTTTGCAAACTGCTTAGTCAACAATTGCAGTACATATACCTACACACATGCATGCAATCACAATCCTACCACCACTTACAAAAGTCATCAAAAAGTGCAGGAGTGTTCCCCAGACCTCCTTCCCAATATCTGCAGGTACAATCTCAAAATTCTTGTCTCAAACAGCCATTACCAATCCATCAATATTGATGAAGAACTGAAGCCTGTTTTCCATCTTTAATTTAGTCTACCCTCAGATAAGGAGCATGAAAGCTATGACAAAGAAGTTACAAAGATCAAAAAGCTAGTTGATGACAGTCTCAGTTGGAAAAGCCCCAGATCTGTGCCTTCCGGTCCATACCACAGTGCCTACCTGGAATGCTTCTCATTTACCCTGACCTGTAGTGTTCCTTGATCTCTTCATGTCTGTAGTGACAATTTGGGGTTTCAGTTTCTTAAAAAACCGCAGAGAGAGAGAAATATTATTTTTCATTTTAATACCAGGGGTGGAATATGGGGCCACGTCAGACTGTCCAGAGCAGTGGACTGTGATTTACCTTGTGCTCTAGCAGGGGCATGATTTTGCCAGCTGCAGTTTCTGCAATTATGTGATGTTTGAAATGCTTTGGACTTTTCAGAGAGACTATAAACACTAGAGCCTTGAGAGGCAGGGATGAGGGTGGTTGTTTGCTGTTAGCCATGGGTTTGTAAGTAGCCATGTGCAAAGAAGATACAAGAAGAAGAAATTAGATATCCTGAAGTCAAAAATCAAACTTGGACCAAGTAACTTGATGCCCTAATCAGCAGTAAGTAGTCTAATGATAATGCTGCCCTTTCCCCTCTATTCCCTTTTTCTCTCCTATCTAGTGTTAGGAGGCTGAAAGGCTGGAAGAAATAGGATGGGGAAGGGTGAAAGAGAAAAGCACCCACAAAGTGGCTAACTCCAACTACACATCTCCATAGTTTAACTCCTTACCAATTTCATTGTGATAGATACATATGCACCCCAATTATTTTTCTTTTAGAGAATGTCAATGTCCCTGGCATTGAAAGGGAAGAAACTTACCATCATTTCACACCTACGCAGGTAATGACGGCCCACTTAACCTAGCATTTCCCACTAAGCCATCAGCTATGACTTGGAAGCTTTCACAGTACTCTTTCTATTTTAAACAAAAACAGAAAAACAATGTGTTATAGTCAGAAGACTCAGGCAGAAGGATCAAAGAGTTCTTAGCTAGCTTGTGATACACACACACACACACACAGAGTTTGTTTAATATCATGATGAAAAATAACTGCTGTGTCTGTATCTTTCCAGTTCATGCACTGAATAGAGCAGTACTCACCATACCTTGTCTGAACCTCACAAAAGATGAAATTTGAAAATCCTTAAACAATGAATTTAGAAAATGTATCCAAAAAGATAAAATACTCCAAAGTAAAATGTTAATGAACAGACTTACATGCAAGATAAGTATTCCTTGCCAAGAGATGTATTTCCTACATTTATTTCTGTGAACCATTCCTTAATGCACATACTTCTACAAAATTTGAAAGTGTTTGACTTCCTGTTTATTATTTTAACATATTAACCTATGCTGGTTGATTTGGGTTGTTTTGTTTTGTTTGTTTTTTTAATTCTCATATATTGTGTGCCTGCTAAACTAGTACAAAATTTATTACTAAAACAAACTGGTATCACATCCCTCAGAATAACTCCTGTAAGTCTGATATTTCTGTACCCAGGATAAAGACAAGAAACTAATAGATCCTTATCTCTTGTATCAGGCAAATGCCATATTCATTTTCATGTACATTATCTCAAAATACTCAAGCATAAATACTTTTTTGCCTGTTTTATAGAAAGAAGAAATACTGATCAAAAAGCGAAAGATATCAAAGTCTGAGCAGGAGTTAAGGAGGGTGTAATGGGGGTGGGGAACATACCAGAATTAAATAGTATTGGTGATGCTGTACTTTAAGATGACCCAATTTATGGCGCGTGATTATATATGTATGATAACTAATTCGATTCATAATCCAAGTGAAGGACATTTAGGAAGTCTTGTACCATTTTCAACTTTCTTATGGGTGTAAACTCATTTCAAAATTAAAGTTAATTTTCTCAAGGCATAACAGTGTGGACATATAATATTAAAGTTGTAGGGTAAATTCTGTTATATTTTTCAAGCCACATGTAAAAACAGATAAAACAATGCCCTCAAGACTACCTTTCTTCAGTAGTAGAATTAATATTCGAATTCAGATCTTTGTTAGCTCCAACGGTATCATTCCCTTTATTGTAAAGCCAAAAGTAACAGTACTGAGGTATCACTTAAAAACATAAATCTCTTCACTATTATACACATTTACATGACCATTTCAGAAATAAAACTCTATTAAATAAATGTTTTAATGAAGATTTACACACACACACACACACACACACACACACACACACACACATGTACTCTGTCTTCATGCACATCAGAAGAGGGAATCATAGAATCATATCCATGATTGTAAGCCACCATGTGGTTACTGGGAACTGAACTTAAGACCTCTAGAAGAGCAATCAGTGCTCTTAACATCTGTGCCATCTCTTCAACACAACCAAATGTGTTTTACTTAGAAACTCTAAAGTCTGGTTTTCTGTATGCAAATAAGATGTCATTATTTTTAAAACTTGCAATATGTAAGAATATCCAAATGTAAACAACTAAAGAAAAATGTATTTGTACAGAAATGTATTTCTTTAATTGCAAAATAAAAATGTTCAAATTAAAAAAAAGTTCTGTGCTACATTAAGTTCAGGACAAAAAATAACTGTGTGTATAAGCCAGTGATTCACAATCTGTGTGTCATAACCTCAAAGAAACCAGCAGAAAATAGAGATATTTACAAGGAGATACTGCTACAATTCATCACAATAGCAAAATTACAGTTATGAAGTATCAAGTAAAATTATTTTATGAGAAAATGTATTTTATGAGAAAATGTAATGGTCGCAGCATTAGGAAGGTTGAGAACCACTGGTGTAAGGGGAGATCCTAAACAATATAGCAGTTAGTTATTTCTGAGTGAATGATTTAAAAACAAACGGCAAAAACAAACAAAATAAATGGCTTTGTCCTCTCCTGTCACAACTGCAGAGCTGGTGGCACCAAGAAACAACAGTGAATGTGTGAAAACTCTGCAGTGGTGGTAGGAGTTTTTAATCAAGAAGTTATTTCACTACTTTAAAAAAACATATACTTATGGGTTACCAACTTCTCACAATATCTTAAAATTGAAGTGTGAGTTTTTGTGCACTTACTAACATGCTAATTTACCAAGCAGTGACATATAATATGATTGGCATTTACATAAGTCAGTATATCTGGGTTTGATTTGTTGGCTTATGACTAAATATTTTTAGTGTGCCAAGTCTATAAAGTGTCGATATGCCTTTACAAATCAGATTTACTCAAGAATGTTAGGAAGTGGAATTCAGAGTTCCACTTGTGAAGGAGCTTAAAGAAACAGAAACATTTCTTTTTAAGGGAAGGATTTGTTAGGTAGAATTCTGAGAGAAACTCTGATTTAACCAGTAAAGTTTTTATTTCTTTAATCAGCTAGCTGTCCAGTAATTCCAAATTCACCACTGTACAAAGTCTTCTGTACTCTGTACAAGTCTGTGTCATTAGCCCAAGCAGCAGCAGGCCTCCCTAACTCAGTCACCTGTGACAAACAAAACATCCAACTCCCTGTGGAGGATGCAGCATGCCCAGTTCAGCACCCTACAGCCTTACCATCCCCAGCCCCTGGGATTTCAGTCTACTGACAAGGCTGCTCCTATTATTAGCCAAGCTGACACCTAGCTTTCGACAGAGCTGCTGGGGATCCTACAATTTGAAACTTAGCTTCCTCTCATGTAGTCTACCAGCTGTGAATTCTAATTTTCTCACCTAAGTTAAAATCAAACATATCTGCATTAATTTGATTAATACTACAAAAGATGGCTAACAGAAATGGATTGGAAAAGTGTAAAGACACTTTCTATTACTTTAATTTGGCCATCTAACTTTTTCTAATGTACAAATTATTATATATTATTAGGGAGAAATCCTTGGGAGTTCAATTTTCAAAACAGAAAAATTATTTAGGAATACAAATTATTAGTCCTAAAAATCATTTAGGAATACACTGCAGGACATAGAATTTAAACCCAATGCCTCTGTACTATTGCTGACCTCAAGACCCAAACAAGCCTAACCTTTTAAATGTGATATGAAATTTAAAGACAGTTATGTTTAGGCAGTAATTTAAAGATTTTACTTCAGGATTTGGGGGAATGGCTCAGGTGGTTTATAAAGCACTTGTCTTGAAAGCTTGAAGACCTAAAACTGGCAGGTCTGATGGATAACACACGCTGATATCCCCAGTGTTGAGACAGAGACAAGAGAACCTCTGGACCTTCCTGGCCAGCCAGCCTAGCTAACTGCTGTCTTCTGGTCTCTACATATGTACACATACACACATGCCCACATACATATGTGTGCACATGCACACACACACATATATAGACAGTTATTTTATTTTTAACTACAGCAAAACAATGATAGGAAATAAAGATCATAAAACAAAACAGCATTAAATTTTAAGCAATTATCAGTAAGAGAATTGCACAATCCTTTTCTGTATGCAAGGCCCCAATGGCCTGTTTATTAATGAGAAAAGTCATTGAATATTTCACTTTAAAAATCTTTAATTGTCACAGATCCTGTGGTGTATTCCTTCCCAAGTGCTGACTGGAATCTCTTAAGTCCACAGAGTACAGTCACCACGCAGCACAGCACAATGCTAACCACCACAAACCATCACTGCATTAACTGCTCCCAGTCTTAAGACTTTAATACTTTAATTTCTACGGGACTGCAGTTCAGAGACTTAGAACTGGTAAAGTTCTCTTTCAGCAGGCATAGACAAGGATCACATATTTTCATACATGCTTGTGCACATAACAAACATTTACTGCTCTAGTCACAAGCATGTCCAAGACAGAATTTCTAAATTGGTCTGTAAAAACTCTCCTTGGAGCATTTTCATAGAATATTTGTCAAATCATTGTCGACCATGAAGATTAAGTGACCAGCACTTCATCCAGTCTCTTCTACAAGTTGATCTTTGAAAACCTTGAAGGGAAAATAAATTCTGAAAAACTTCACTCTCATACTGAGCTGTCAATCCAGAGATGAAACAGCAAAGTCAGCTGACACAGTGTATAATTATCAGCAAAGGCAGATATGCATGTCAGCTCAACTAAAATTTTTTTCACTGCTTAGACTTTTTCCTCAGACTCAGAAAGACGCATGGTATGTATTCACTTATATGTGTATTAGCTGTTAAGTCAGTGATAACCAAGTTACAATCCGGGAGAACCACAGAGGATCAGTGCCTTTGTCAGCCAGCATCAGAGAAGCTTCCTCCTGCAGCAGATGGGAACAGATAGAGATCTAACCAGACATTACACAGAGAGTGAGAGACACTGGGGCCAGAAATGGGATGTCTCCACCAAGCCCTCCATCAGCCCTAAATGGAATGTCCTCCCCTCTGGGTTCAGGGGACCTGGGGGAAGAAGATGTTAAAGAGCCTAAGAGCCAGAGGGGGGAGGACACCAAGAAAACAGGGTCTTCTAAATCAGCTGAGTAAAGCTCATAGGGACTCACAGAGACAGAGCAGCATGCACACAGGGCTTCCTCAGGTCTGCAGCAGGTCCTCTGCGGATACGATATGGATTCTAGTTCAGTGATCCAAGGGATTCCGGAAGGTATGGACAAGTGTGTCTGATTCTGTAGCCTTCTCTTGTATCTTCTCCTTCTGTTGCTTTGCCTTAGCCAACTTGGATGCGATGATTTGTCTTATTATATTTTATTATTATCTCTTAGAATCCTATTCTTTTCAAAGGAGACTGAAAAGGAATGGAGCCACACCAGAAAGGATGTGGGGAGGAACAGAGAGGAGCAGGGGAGGGAAACCCTGATCAGGATATACTATGCAAGAAAAATTAATTTTCAATAAAAGGAAAAAAACCTTTCCCCTGGACATACACTATTTCTGCAAAACATAAAGTATATTGTATATTTTAAACAGGATCTGTGTACACTGTTAAGCTGCTATGTGGTAAAAACTTCATTCCTACAGCAGGTCCTCCAGATAAAGCTAAAAGTTAAAACACATGCTGTGGGAGGTCGACATCCAATTACTAGAAGTAAGCATGTCAGAGATATAATTAGTTACGACACTAGGACAGGCATGCATGTTTCAACACACACAGCTCTGAACAACGCTTTGGCACTGTATGACAGAGGACTTAAACCAAAGACTTAAAGAAAGGTTACAGAGTGTGTATATACTTTTTATTATTATTACCTAAAACTTGCCACACCAAATTATTTCTTTTAAGTTATAAGCATATTTGATTTGTATAAACATCTTTTTAAAGACTTCTCAGGAGAAATGAAAAAGAAGAGAGAGACCTACTCCCCTCTTTCTCTAAGCCTTCCACATTAAAGAAGTTTATGTAAGAAAATTTGTTTGATAGAAAAAGAACAGGACTGGTGGGGTTGTTCAACGGACAGAGGTGCCTGCCACCAAGTTTGACAACCTGAGTTTAATGCCTGAGACCCGCATGGTTGAAGGAAAGCATCCAATCCCATGCACATGCATGTGCACGCATGCACACACACATTAAATATAAATAAAGGGAAAATATGTACCTTCCAAAGAAGTTGTACAGTGACCAAATGCACTTATAAATTCTGATAAAATCCTGAAATCTAATTACAGGCTTCTCAATCATGAATAAATCAAAATCTTGAAAATAAAACATATGAGGCCACACGACTTGATGTTGACAAAGTCTGTCCGAGAGATGTAAAGATACCTGCCCCTCAAACCAAAAGAACTATGTAAAAAAATTAAATGGAAGATGATTCTATAAAAAAAAAAACTTAGTAGTAAATCACGACCAATTAGATTTTTATCCAATAATAAAATCGTAACATTAAAAAGATGTTAAGAGGCAGAACATGCAAGCACACATCTGTAAGTTCGTGCTGCTGAGGCAGCAGTAAGCCTCCCACAGGTGGCTGGCCAGGCAGGCTAGCTGGAAGGGTGAACTCAGGTTCAGTCAGAGCCCTCTCTCAACAACTGAAGCAATAGATGAGGCTATCAACATGGGCCTGTGGCTTCCACACCTGACTATAAACATTCTCAGATCACCTGCCACTCATAAATGATGCCTCTTTCCTGAGAATTTTAGCAAATGTGTTTGTTTTGTTGATAACATTAATACTAATACATAAATTCTAATCAAAAAAGTTCCAAAATGGCAAGGTGGAAACACACACAACACACACACAACACACACACACACACACACACCACAAAGCAGATTTCAAATGTGACAGCTTTAGACTTCCCAAAACCTGCAAATGAAATTCCATAGATGATGTTAGGTGCAGTGAAGAGGACGTAGGCTGAATGGATGCTAGACACATAAAGCTTGTAATTAAGTGCATTCTCGAGTATAATCACCCACCCTGGAACAAGATAAAACATTCGGAACTTATTCAGTGTAAAGCAGCTAGACCTTACACTCCCACAGGAATACAGCACACGACAATGAATGATGACCTAAATCCCATCTAGTAGGCCAAATGGCCCATGAAGTCAGTGCTCATGGTCCCTCCACAGACACTGTTAATTACGCCCTCAGGTTTTGCTCCAGCAGAGCTTACCATCTTAAAATAAGGCCTGCAGAGAGCCCTCTCTTCCATCACAGAACTATGTAAGAAGCCTGTTATGTAAGTTTTACAAAAGACTGAGATTTGGCCAAAAGAAAATGTGTAGTAGGTTACAGCTAACAAGAAAAGAAAAGTACTAATGTTTACTTCCAACATGAGCGAGCACCTCAGAATTTTTACAGATCCAAAAGTTCCAATATTACAGATAAAGCTGGAGCAAAAGAAATGATTCAACTGCTACCTCACCCCAACCCTAAATAAACATCTACCCATTTTCTGGGAAGAATATGACTCCCAAGTATGAATTCTGAACATTGTTTTTCTATTGTATAACAATAAAATAATTCTAAGATCTACAGATTCCACGCAAAATTAGTATTTTCTACTATTAAGAAAGGTAGTAGGATGAAGCAGAAGAAATTTTAACAGTGTAATTTAGCCAAAATCACCCTAATTAATAAAAAATGCTTTTCTTTTTGAGGCAATGTCTCACTCTGGTCCAATCTGTCCCAGAACCCACTCTGGAGTCCAGAATGACTTCAAAATACTGATAATCCTCCTGCCTCAGCTCCAGAATGCTCAGATTACAAAAACAAACCACCACATCCAACAATAATTCTTTTCTTAATTGATACCCAAGAAGTCATAAAAATAAATGGGTTTATCAAAACATAATTTACAGGAGCTACAAAAGAACCAGATATACATGATATGTATGTATATGTATGCATAATAATAAGTTAACTTTAAAAATCAAGGGACTAGAGAAATGACACAGGGTAAAGTGCTTGGTATGCAAACATAAGCACCTGAATTTAGGACCTCCATACCCACATAAAACATGGCAATACACATCTATAATCCAAATACTGAGAGGTGGAGGCAGAGATAGGCTGGTTTTTGCTGGTTAGCCTTTGTGAGTTCCACGTTCAGCAAAAAACCCCATCTCCCAAAGAAAAGCAACAGAGGAAGACTGGATGCTACCTTCTGGTCTCCATATACACAGAACAGGCATGGGTACCTACATGCATGCGCATGTACTCAAACACACACATACAGTCCACATACAGTCCACACAATAGAAACTGTTTAATAACTGCCTTTTATTTTGACATGAGTATCAGTATCAATGTCAGCCCCAGAAATACTTGAACAAATTTCTGCTTCCCCAGATTTTACCTTTCTAATGTCACGAGTATTTGTTTATGCACAACACACAGATTTGCTCAACCAAAAGAAAATATACAATGTAGGTTTATACATCAGCTTTTACTTTTGAGCCTAAAAGCTCTCTATAAAACTGTTTAATGTCACAGGGTACCCCTGCCATCTCATATTCCGCTTAAAACTTTTCGTAGCTATGTGTGGTCACATATGCCCACAATGGCAACCCTTGGGAGAGCGAAGCAGGACTGAGCTGGAAACCAGCCTCACATTCTCAGCAAGACTCTGTCCCTGTAGTCTCTTCAGAAGCTTTCACAGGCAATGGAGAATAGTATTTTTACTCTGAATTCATAAAATCTATCTTAAAGGAGAACTATCAGTGGTTTGGCAAATGGAGTTGGTTATTTAAGTCTATAAAACAACAAGTTGGTCAACAGAAAGATGCTACAACAGGCATGTATGTTAATCTTTATCTGCATAAAACTTCACATCAATTCTTACACAGCTCTGTTTTCTTTTTTCAAATGTATTTAAAGTTCTAAACATTGTAGGGGAAAGAGACCAACATCAATGCTGTCACTGCAGGATACTTCCAACATTACACTTGCTCAAATGTCTAACTCACCATTTATAACTATTTTTGGAGTCAACTTATTAATTGAATTCAAAAACTTAATTTTGACTTTTCTGATCAAAAATGGAATTATATTATTTTATCATCAACCAGATGCATCATGTTATCCAATGATTCAGAAAGCCAAAACTTAGGTCACAGAAATCTTGATAGCATTACAAGAATTAGACATGGGTGTCTAAAACCAATTTCAAATGAATAGCTCTAAGGCAGGCATTTATAGCTATGGCACCATTACTACATGATCTTCCATGATAACTAATTTGTCAAGAATAGTGTATATTTCTACTTATTTGTGCTTTTTTATTTTCCCTAGATATTTAGTAATACATTAATTACCTTAATAGATCATTCAGGTGTGTGGATCTCACCAAATACCTAATTAAAGTTCTTCAAAGGTTATGTTTTTTTGCTTTTTGAGACAGGATTTCATGTGCAGTCTTGTCTTGATCTCATGTGCACAGACTGGTCTTGAACTCATGATGTCCTTGTACTCCTGATCCTCCTTCCTCTACCTCCTGAATACTAGAAATATATTTTTTTGTTGTTGTTGGGGGAAGGGCATCAAACCCAGGATTTTGCACATGTTAGGTAAGCTCTCTACCACTGAGCTACTCAAGCCTATATTATACAATCTTATCTCACTTAAGAGGTTAAAGTCAGTGCATAACCACACTTCCAGACATTACATATATCATCTATTCTTGTATCTTCAAAATTATAATTGTAATTGCAGAGCGTTACAACATTAAACTGTATGTGTATTATATCCTAATAAAATTGTTTCTAGAAATTTCAATCATAGGAACAATAAAACTAACTAAGTTTATTTAAAAGTCTAAGCTATTCAAAATTATGGGGAAAATAATAAAAAAGATCTCAGAAGATGGAAAGATCTCCCATGCTCATAGATTGGTAGGATTAATATAGTAAAAATGGCCATCTTGCCAAAAGCAATCTACAGATTCAATGCAATCCCCATCAAAATTCCAACTCAGTTTTTCATAGAGTTAGAAAGAGCAATTCTCAAATTCATTTGGAATAACAAAAAACTCAAGATGGCAAAAACTACTCTCAACAATAAGAGAACTTCTGGGGAAATCATGGTCCATGACCTCAAGCTATATTATAGAGCAATAGTGATAAAAAAAAAACATGCATGGTATAGGTAAAGAGACAAGCAAGAAGATGAATGGAATAGAATTGAACACCTAAAAATGAACCCACACACCTATGGTCACTTATATTTGACAAAAGAGCTAAAACCATCCAGTGGGGGAGGGGGTAAGACAGCATTTTTAACAAATGGCGCTGGTTCAACTGGAGGTTGAACAGCACGTAGAAGAATACGAATTGATCCATTCTTATCTCCTTGTACAAAGCTCAAGTCCAAGTGGATCAAGGATCTACACATAAAACCAGACACACTGAAGCGTGTAGAGAAGAAAGTGGGGATGAATCTTGAACACATGGGCACAGGGGAAAAGTTCCTGAACAGAATACCAATGGATTATGCTCTAAGATCAAGAATTGACAAATGGAACCTTATACAATTACAAAGCTTCCGTAGGGTAAAGGACACTGTCAATAGGACAAAGCGCAAACCAATAGATTGGGAAAAGATCTTTACCAATCCTACATCTAATAGAGGGCTAATATCCAATATATGCAAAGAACTCAAGAAATTAGACTCCAAACAATCAAATAAACCTTTTAAAAATGGGGTACAAAGCTAAACAGAGCTCTCAACTGAGGAATATCAAACAGCCAAGAAGCACCTAAAAAATGTTCAACATCCTTAATCATCAGGGAAATGCAAATCAAAACAACCCTGAGATTTCACCTCACACCAGTCAGAAGGGCTACAATCAAAAACTCAGGTGACAGCAGATGCTGGTGAGGATGTGGAGAAAGAGGAACATTCCTCTTTTGTTAGTGGGATTTCAAGCTGGTACAACCACTCTGGAAATCAGTTTGTCAGTTCCTTAGAAAACTAGACATAGTATTATCTGAGGACATGTAATAATGACACATACTCCACTATGTTCATAGCAGCCTTATTTATGATAGCCAGAAACTGGAAAGAACCCAGATGTCCTTCAACAGAGGAATGGATACAGAGAATGTGGTACATTTATACAATGGCGTACTACTCAGCTATTAAAAACAATGAATTCATGAAATTCTTAGGCAAATGGATGGAACTAGAAAATATCATTGTGAGGTAACCCAATCACAAAAGAACACACATGGTATGCACTCACTGATAAGTGGATATTAGCCCAATAGTTTAGAATACTTAAGATATAATTGACAGACTTCATGAAGCTGAAGAAGAAAGACTCAAGAGAGGGTGCTTCGTGATAGAATTCTTAAATGTTGCACTCAACAAACATAAGACTTGTGCATTGCACATGATGTATCTTAGGGCAAGATGGTGGCATCAAAAGCTGTGAGTGTCGGGGGGGGGGGGCAGGTCTACCTGATGAGACTTGCCCAATAAAATTCAGAGGACAGAAGAGGAAGATGGGGAGGAGGGGTGGTTCCTGAAAATTGGTGCTGGAAAAGATCATGTAGCTGGGGTTGGGTCTGGATAAGGATCAATCAATCAACTGATTCCAAGGCCTATAGCACCTAAGCACAGGGCTCTCTGAGCAGGCTAGATCTCAGCTCGTCAACACATCTTTCTACTAATATTTCCATCATTGCTCCACATCACCTCTGTAATTTCTTCATTCTCCCCTCCATCCACCTCCACTTAATCTTCTATTTAGAACACAAATATCACACACCTGGGCAGGATGTAGAACTTACACATAAAAACCTCACAAAGTTTAAGAGCTTTTCTGTTTTAATCAATCAGTACAGGACTGTCTAAAGGCAGTGGTTTTCAACCTTCTAATGCTGTGACCTTTTAATATAGCACCTCTTATTGTGGTGACCCCCAACTATAACATTATTTTCATTCCTACGTTATAAAAAATTTTGCTACTGTAAATTTGTATTTTTTTTATTCTTTCATACAATTATATCCCTAACTCGGTTTCCCTTCCCTCCTCTCCTCCAAGTCTCTCCCTGAACCTTCCTTCTCCCCTAGATCCATTCCTCCTCTACAGGCCTTCCAGGGATATTAACACAGCACAGTAAGTTGCAGAAAGACTAGTTACCTCCCTTCATTTTTAGGCTGGACAAGGCAACCGAGTAGAAGAAAAATGGTCCCAAGAGCAGGTAAAAGAGTCAAAGACAATTTACCACAAGAAGATCAACCTATACAAACCATAGCATACATGCATAGAGCCTAGGTCAGACCCCTGAAGGCTCCCTGATTGCCACTTCAGTCTCCCTGAGCACCTGATGAACCCTGGTTGTTAACTCTGGTTTTTCTTGTGTTCTTGACCCCTCTTCTGGCTCCTATGACCCCCATCTTCCTCAGAATTCCCTGAATCCAGTCTAATATTTGGCTGTGGGCTTCTGCATCTGTGCCCATCAGTTGCTGGATGAAGACTTTCTGATGATGATTATGCTAGGCTTTAGGTTCTGGTCTATGAGTATAGCAGAATCATTTCATTGACTGTTCATGTTTGGTTCTATCCTGGGACTCTGGACTATCCAGTCTCTGCTCTTGGTCCTCCAGGCAGTGTCAGGGGTGGGCTTCCTCTTATAGCATGAGTCTCAAGATGGAGACTGATTGGCTGGCCACACCCACAAGTTCAATGCCACCTTACAGGTAGGATAAATCATATACTGAAACTTTGTGGCTGGGTTGATGTCCCACTCCCACCACTGGAAGTTTTGCCTGGTTACAGAAGACAGCTCACTCAAGCTCTGTACCCCTAGGAGTCTTAGCCAGGGTCATCCTTGAGTCTTAGCCAGGGTCATCCTTGTAGGTTCCTTAGAGTTTCTACTGCACTAGGTTTCTACCTCACCTTTGAAATGACACCCAATTCCAGTTGTCTCTCCCAGTACCCTCCATCCTCCTTCCATCAAATCCTTCATGCTCCAGTCCATTTTTCCTTGTTATGACCTGTAATATACATACCAGATATGCAGATTTCTGATATGCGACCCCTGTGAAAGAGCTGTTTGACTCCCCAAAGGGGTCGTGACCCTCAGGTTGAAAACCACCAGCCTAAGGTCTCATGTAAAACCCCCAGTGAGTTATTCTACATATAGCACACAGACATTCATCTGATGGCTCTTAAAATCTGAATAACGGAATGCTTGTCCCATGCCATACTGGGTTTAGTACAAAGCATGAAAAACAAAGATTTATGATACTGTCATATCAGTACTTCAGAAATATAATTTCATAATAGTACTAAAACATTTGGTGACCCACTCATTATTGATCTATGTCATAAATAAATATACCTGTATTTGTCCATCCGATCTCTATTTCTCTTTCTCTTACCTAACTCCCAGGCACTCTTCCCACCTCTATATTCAGGGAGCTGGGATCACAGGAACATCTCCCAACTTCTCATGGACACTCCTGCCACACATTTGTACACACTCACACAAACTCCCTGTCATTGTGTCATTGTGTGGTTGCTCTTTGGGATCACAAGTGCTACTGTGATCAATGACCAATAAACAGCTCCAAGTCTTTCCTATAATTTTCTTTTCCTTTGTTTCTCCAGACAAACAAGTTTAGTCTTGGCTGTCCTGGAACTTCCTCTCCTGACCAGGCTGGACTTAGACTCACAGAGAGCCACTGCCTCTGCCTCCTGAGCTCTGGGATTAAAGCATCAGGAGACTCATCACCCCCAACAGTCCATTGAAGTCACTAAGGGGACACCAGAAAACAAGTGGCAATCACTGGCTACAACGAGGGTAGACTAGGGGTATGGATTTGCTGTCCCTTTCTTTAGAGTCAGGTAGCAACCACCTAAGAAATAAAGATGCATACCTCATCTCTTAAAGACAGGAAGGCTGTTTAAGAAGTGCTCTGAGTAATGAATTTAACTCATGCACTAGACACTATTGTAAGTAAACTGATGACATTTAAATTTGGCTTGAGACCTGGCAGAACTTATGAGATTAAAAACAAAGTCCACTGTTAATTTTATTTAGAGCTAATAGGCTCTGGAGTGAGGCTGTTTCCAAAGAAATCTGATGTTTTATTCCAACCATTTTGAAAGAGAGGAAATCTTTAACTTTCCTGCTATTTCTGGATGCAAACATGGCAGGTGTTGATAGAGTGCACTTCACTAATCTGCTAATTACAGAATAAAAGAGATCAGAAGCCTTGCAGCAGGGAACTGATGGCTTTTTTTGCATGATTTACATTCTAGTTAGTGACACTCTTTATGTCCTCGAATACGGTATCAATCCATAATTACAGGTGACTTTCTTAATCCAATATAGACATGACAAGACATACTAAGAACAGAAATGTAACATTGCTTGTACAATATAAACAAGTTATAAAATTTAATGTGGGTCAGTAGAGAGTACTTATCTCTCACATGAGAGGCCTCAGTCCAATCCTCAGGAAAAGAGAAAAAGAAAAAAATATATATATATGTATGTATGTATATAAGCAAAGGTCATGTATTTGATAGATATAACATTTTTTATCATACCAATTTTATAAATGATTTTAAATTCTTTACAGAATATCCACAGGGAACAAAGTTACAATCCTCAGATTATGTCATGAGGTATCACTTTAAATTGGCTAATTACTGTTTTCATGTGTAAACACTTGTGAGGGGAAAACCCCACATTCTCTCCAAATATAAATGTGACCACTTGGCCACCTAATTAATAGCTGATGCCAAATAATAATGAAACTTTGTCTAAAATAACTGGCACAAAGCCAAAAGCAGACAAAGCAATTATATAAAAATGGTTCATCAGAATACTAGAAAAGCCATTATTTAAATAGAAATGAATATAGGTTTTATTAGCATGAATGAAAAGAAAATTAGACCTTTTTCTTTAACATATTCCTTTAAATTCAAGTGTGATCTAACATCGCTGCCTCTAAATTAAGTTAACTTTTTCCTGTTTGAAGGCTTCTCTAACTCGGTGAAGGGAGGCTTTGAAAAATACACCTGGTAGACTGGAGAGTGAGCTGTTTGCAAACACATCATGCCAGATTTGAACACAGTATTTACTTAAAACTTAACTAAGCCGGTTATTTTCAGTTTGGATATCATAAAAAAATTTTCAGTTTTATCTCTGTTGGTGATGTTTTGTTCATGATGGAATGTCTAGAAGACAAATTTTCTCAATAATGTTTTTTCTTCCTTTCCTTTTGAGGTATTTATAAAACCAAAACCAATTATTTCTAGGTACTTAATTCCACCCTCCAGGGCATGAAGTGTGTCTGTTACCATACAGAACACCTAGATTGCTTTTAAACTCAATGATAATTAAGGAACATCAAAGTAAACCCAAGCTGTTTCACAGGGAACCAGCACCTATCATCTTCTGGCTACTGAATGACATATTTCTTGTCCCCTGGAGTTCCACCAAGAGTTGTTAGCTGATTTTTCCCCTCCCCTAAACAATAGAATGTTCTTTCTTAATGTAGCCTTTACTCTTTTAGGGATCAGATAAGTCTAAGCTTTAAATGTAAACCACTGAAGGCAAAGAAAGCAAGGCCAGACACATGCAGCTACAGAAAACTTAAAAGCTCCTCCATGGCCAAGGCAAAAGAAGCAACGAGCAGAAGGAAAGATAACTCACAGAATGAGAGGAAAACATTTAAATTTCTGATATGACAGTAATATCCAAAATATATAAAGAACTCCTAAAACTCAAAAACTAGCAAAACCTATGTAATCCAATCTTAAAACAGACAAAATATCAAAAAGGGTCCTATGTCTACCTATCACACCCAACCCAAGAGAGCTGAGGCCAGAGGATAAATGGAAGCTACAGCTGGCTCAAGTCCATAACAGCTACTAGAGAGACTGAGGCAGAAGGATGGGAAATCCATGGGTCTAAAGCCAGCCTACGCAACTTCGTAAGACTTTGTCTTGAAATAAAACACAAAAGGAGCTGGACACACAGCTCCGTGGTAGAGTGATTATCTCAATGGCTGAGGTCCTAGATCTAATATCAGGACTGGTAGGTGGGAGGCTAAAAAGGAGCATCATTCCATCCCTAGATTTCAAGGCCAGTAGAGACAACAAAACCACAGAAGAGATATGTCACCTCACAGTTGTTATCACCATATTTATCATAAAATAACAGCAGGCATTGGTGACAACATGGACACACAAAATACAACACACAGACACTCTTGGCAAGAGCATAAAATGGTACAAATGTTATTAACCCCACCCCCAAAAAGGCAATTTCTCAAACTACAAAAGGCAGACTACCACATGGTGCGATCTAGCAACCCTACGTCATA
Organism: Apodemus sylvaticus; assembly: GCF_947179515.1. Classification (NCBI taxonomy): domain Eukaryota; kingdom Metazoa; phylum Chordata; class Mammalia; order Rodentia; family Muridae; genus Apodemus; species Apodemus sylvaticus. Next base: position 67,864,122 of record NC_067489.1, read on the forward strand.
GTGTTATCCAGAAGGACGGAAAGAAGGAGGGAAAGAAACGCAGGGGTAAAGTGAGACCATGTTTTGGGGTTTGGTTTTTTGTTTGTCTGGTTGGTTGGTTTTGCTTTTTTTTTTGACAACATTCCAAAACTGAGAACAAGGAAAATATTATGTAAGTTGGACTTCATCAAAATTAAAATGATAGACAGTGTTAGGAATGTTTCTGAGGGCCACTGTTGCTCACTGCCACTAGTATTGCAACATTTAACATGTAATAACATCTTGTCTGGAAAAAAACATTCTTAAACTTTTTTCAAAAAATTTTAAATTGTTTCAAAGGGCATCAAAAATATAAAAAGACAGCTCACTGAATGGGAGAAAGTATTTGCAAATCTTGAATCAGATAAAGGATTGTAACCACACAGTATCAACAGCTTTTATACCTCAACTATAAAAAGACAATCTAGGGGAAGTGAATGCCTCAGCAGGTAAAGGTGTTTGCCACCAGGCTTGAAATCCTGAGTTCAACCCCTGAAACCCACATGGTAAAAGAGAGAGCCAACATGCTCTCTCTTTTACCACATATGTATTTTTTAAGACCACAAGAGGTTTTTGTTGGTTTTGGTTTTGGTTTGTTTTTCTGAAGACAACTCAAATGGACAAAAAGAAGGCCACATGATCCAACAATTCTTCTTAGAGGTATACATCCAAGAGAAATAAAAACATCTGACCCTCTCCCAAAGAAAGTTCTCAGCAGCATTATGCATAATAGTAAAAATTCCATAAATTGATGATGCTAAAAGAAACTGTGTATCCATATAATGGGGTATTATTAATGTACATTTTAAATGGTGATTACATGGTGGTATGTGAGGTATCTCACAATAAAGCAGTTAAAACTAAACCACTAGGATTTATATCACCAAGCAGTTGTGGGGAGGCAGCCATAGAGATTACCAAACTGGTTGTTTGGCTAATAGGAATGAGCAGGCAGTGCCACAAGAAGAAGGAAGCTTATGCACAGAAACGCCGTAACTGAAGCCATTATACTGTATGCTCACTTTAAACTCTGCTTTCCAAGGCAGACATCCCCAAACACTGAGTGGGTCAAGATTAGACACCAGAACCAATGGCATTCATGGTGATTCCCTGCCTTCTCCTCAACAATGAGGCTGAGCTGGGTGGCTAGTGAACCCCAGGGACCTGCCTGTCACTGCCTTCCCAGCCCTGAGAACAGCAGTGAAAGGTGCCATGCTGGCTGGCCCATTATACATGCTGGGGAGCAAGGTCAAGTCTTCATGCTCCTGTGGGAGGCGCTCTACCAACTGAGCTCTCTTCCAGCTCTGAGAGTTCATTATGATGTTTAAAATGAAATCTTTTCCATTCTACATATCCAAGTATTTGTCTTTATTATTATGTGAAAGTGACCTGTAATCATTCCTCTTCTCCTCCATATTACAGCAAGCATGAAAACACATGTATAAAAACCAGGTGATAGCCACGCTGTGCTCTGGAAGCCACAGCAAAGCAGGAGCACAAGGAGATTCACGTGCTCCATTTTAAAACCAGATTTATAAAACATACAAATCCCTGTTAAAACATTTTTCACGATTTTGCAGTGTGTAAAAATTATGAGACGTAAGTAACATAATCATTCACATATTTTTAGTCCATACAAAAATAGTTGTAATGCACCATAATAGTAATCAGAAATAACATTTTCCCCCTCCGAGGTTAAAGGAGAAAAGAAGACTTTCATTCCTGTCGAAGGTATTCAATTTTCCCCTCAAATGAAGTTTAGATGAAAACAATGGGACTGACAAGCTCCACAAGGCAGATCTTGGCAATTCTCAACTCCATCTATCTCCTTGGCCGGTTAAGCAACATTCCTTCACTAACTGTTCGCCTTCGCAATAACTCCTACAAAGCTCATTGCTGCCTCTGTCAGCCTATCCCCCATGTTGTGCATTTATTCCTGGGATGCATATCAACATGTGGCACATGTCCTTGACATGCACAGAAGAGCTGCACCCCAGGACAGCAGCATGCACGACAATAGTCTCCACTCTTGCTTCTTTGTGGTTGCTGGGATGTAACGGAGAAATCTAATAACTGTGACAGTGGGGCCTTTCGGGTTCTCCTTGCCTTTGCAGACAGGGAAGCTGCACAGACGCTAATGAAAGGTTAAATGAATAGGGATAGCTGACAAGACATACAAAAAAGAAGGAGCTTGGTAACCCACAGACACTGAGCAGAGATCCTTGGCTCAAGCAGAGAAAAGACAACACATTGCCAAGTCACAATATTTAAAACAGCTTGCTATACAGAGAGGCTTTGTGTCTGGGTACACGTCTGGCTTTGGACTAAGGGGAAAAAAGATACTAAAAAGGAATTTCAGTATGGGGCACTTTTGGCAAATGTTAAGGTCATAATAAGAGAAAAATGTTTTTGTGTGGGCTGTTACATCTCTGTACTAAACACACAAAGAGCAGGGACAGTGAACTCATGAACCCCAGGTCCAGGACAATACTGTACATTTTGATAAGTCTTAAATCCTGTATGTAGAAGACAGACTTGATGTGATTCTCACTGGTTACACACACATGCAGTGACTCATTTAGCAGTTCCACATCCTGCCTTCCATGTGGAGGGATCCCTGATACTGGAGTTCTGGTCCTTAGCTTGTGTAATCGGTTACACTTCAACTGAAACCCGCAAGTATCTTGGACTCTGTAAAACTGCCAGCAGTTGCTATAAAGAACTTACCAGGCTGGCAATTTGTAAATTTCAAAACAAAGACCTTATAATCTCAAGGGGCTACAACTGTGAAAGCACTTTAACCAGAACTCTTGGTTGCAAAGCTTAGCTTTGGCCTGTCTCCCCACACCTTCAAGGTTGTATTCCTGGAGGAACAAATCCTAAATCAGTAGAGCAAAACAATTTAAATTACTGCTGGAAAAGTGAAAATGCTCCAGAATGTCTAAGAAACTGCAGTAAAAAGGACAAAATTTACATTGTCATATACATAATTTTTAAAGAAAATGGTACACTTCTGTTTTGGCAACAACTTTTAAAATGACATGTCTGTATTACTGTTCTTATGCATATTCATGAGTTAGAATATAAGCTCACAATAAATGGTAAAGGAATACTGAGAACGTGTTTTAAAACAAGGGAGGCTCTTTGAACACCCTAATTAAATTATAGCTGAACTTTTGAGTGGACTGAGGGTTCTAATAAGCAACAAATAAAGACTTTTATTGGCTAGCAACATAATGGGAGCTACTGTGCTAAGAAGACAAATCTGGGCAGTTTATATCCCTGGATATAAGATTTACTTAAATGGTAAATAAATGTCAAAGTAACATCCCTAAAAAGTAATATGTAAATAATGAAAATCAATCACTATCACTGATTATTTAATATAAACATATCACAAATGTTACTGGTTGGACTGATTAACAAATGCCAAACAGGAAGTAAGAAAACATTCAACTCTAATGTCTAAATGTAGCTTATTTACTGATTAAAAATATACCAAGTTTTAAAATGATTTGCCGTCTATGGTGACAACACAAAGCTTCCTTCTTTTGAAGGAAAGTTTTCTCCATAATCTGGAGTTGTATGCAGAGCTACTTGGAAACATCATCCACAGGGAGAAGTAGCTGTTTCGTGACCTGGAGTAGAGTAGCGTGCTCCTCAGTGACTGGATGGGAAGCTGCTTTTAATGGCACCTGGAAAGTGGGCCTGACAACCTGAGAAGGGCTCCTTCAGCTGGCACACTGGCTACACAGTCTCAAACACTCAGAATGTTTGGTTGCACCTTACAGCAATCAAATCACCTACAAGGTAGTCCTAGAAAGCTTAGCTGATTCCTTAACTGTTTTCAATGGAAATTCTGTTGCTTTCACCACTGTGTGTGTGTGTGTGTGTCATATGTCACCTCCAAGCCTAAACTCTAAGCCAGTTATTGTGCAACATTCTGACTGCCAGAGTTCTTTTTTTTAAAAACCGTAAGTATATCTAATAAAATCATGAGGCTCCCTCTAGCTCTTTAGAGAGCTTACTAACCAGCTATACTATGTAACTCCTGACCAGCAAGAGACGTTGCAGGAGAACAGCCATTTTCAACTCTGTTTCTTGTCAGGATGCAGATGGTAAATGAGACCATCTGCAGAGGAATTCAGAAAGCACCGCTCCTTTATACATTCATCACGTTAAGACTATTAACTGCTCCCAACCTAACCTTTATGTACAAGGGCTCTATAGTGAAACTGTAACCTGTATCAACTATGCATGCCTTCTCAATTTACATTTACTCACCTTGTATAAAATGAATTTTAATCTCAAAAACCAACATGTAAGCATTTCAAAGAAATCCAACTTGTAACCCACTCTCAATTTTAAAATTTAAAAAGGAAAACCTCAGAGGAGAGAATAACCTGATCTATGAACAGGGTGTCTGTGGAATTTATGTAAAACAAAGATACTGATGGTAATTCATAGAAAAAAAATCTTCATGCACCATAATATTTATACACAATCCTGTTAATGACTTTTTTATTGTTTAATCTTTTCAGCAATTCAGTATTGAATATTTGGGAATTGTACTTATTTAGAAGACTATAAATAACATAGTTGCAATATGCCATTGATGTTTTTTCCGTCTTACAATAGCCATAAAAGCCACTATTACCCTGGCAGGTCAGGCCAAGCAAGTGAGTGCGAGCATTGTTAAAACAAACTCTTCATCCTTGCTGAAGCCACCTTTCAAACATTTACAAAATATTTAAAATATCCCTGAGGCTTAACTCTAAATTTAAAGTAAGGGAAACCGCTAGCTTCATCACCTACTTTGGACTCCCTTAATCTAGGAAATATTCCTAGGAACAACAAAAAAGAATAGCTCCCTCTCCTCTCCCACCTCCCACCGCATCGCTGCGGTCCCCACGCGGGCCGTGCCCGGGCCCTGTGCCCAGCCGCCGCTCGGGGCTCTGAACAGGCCGGCAAGTTGGGAAAGCTGCTGCGGGATCCAGCAGCTTGGTGTATCCCAGGTCCCCGCGTCCCGCGCCCTCCCCGAGGGCACCGGGTCCCCAGAGTCCCCGACTGCCCGCCGCTCACCTAAGGCGCGGGGAAGCCCTTGCTCCCGTCCGCCCGCCCGCAGCCGCCTCGAAAACTTGGGGCCAAGTTGAGGGGTGGGGGTGGATTTCGGGAGCGCCGCCGGCTGCCCGCCTCCTCGCGCCACCGCTAGAGGAGAACGCGGCCGGCCGCGGCCCTGGGGCGTCCCGCCCTGCTCTGTCCTTACCAAGTGCAGCCGCAAGCGGAGAGGAGGTGGAAACTTCTTAGCGTCTCGGTGTGCCGGTTGTCAAGTGCAGCCCACGCCTCTTGGTCTCCTCTTAGCGGCCGCGCCTGGACCCGCCCCTCGGCCGCCTGAGCTCTCCGCTCCGCCTGCTCCCTCCCCGCCCGGCCGCTCCAGGCCGCGCTCGCTGCCCGCGCCACTCCCCACCTGCCCGCGCGCGCCCTCACTGCGGCCCCTCAGCGCTCAGGAGACTGATTTACACCCGCGCCCAGGGTCGAGCTCGCTCCCTCGAGCCGACGCTCGGAGTTGTCCCGCTCCTCCCCGGGCCGAGGGAGAAAAGAAAAAAAAGGGAACGGACTGTCCGGTAGCGGGATTGCTGGCGAGGCGGGGTGCGCGCGGCGGCGCGGGGGACAAGTGGCTGCGCCGGCACAAGTTTCAGCTCCCGGAGCAACTGTCCGGACTAGGGTGCTCGCCGCCTGTTTTGTTGTTGTCCTCTAGCTTTTCTATGGGCTTCGGGGAGGATATCTAGCCTTCCCCCACCCCCACCTCCCTAGACACACACCCCCTCTTCTGTGGATGGAAAAACAACTTTGGCGCCCCCCGGGGGTACGGGCTTAGAAGTGAAGGTGGCCGCCAGCTGTCAACAAGGGGGGGAAAAATGAGAGGAGCCAGGAGGGGAGAGGGAAGGCTTTGAGCCACCGAGCACCAGGCTCGAACTTTATGTTCTACTTTTTTAATATTTCACTAAACATACACATATATATCAAGATAGATATATATGTACACACACACACACACACACACACACACATATTAAGAATGCTTTCACCTTTCAATCATCAGATCTAGCTTATGTCACCCAAACATGGTTAGCTATTGGTAGTTAAGACACTTGTTATGTACATTCTTACTGTGCATCCCTTCACCTGTGTCTGCTTCAGTTAAATGTTACTTTATGTGTTGCTCCAGCAAAACAACATCCAATAGACTTTCCAAAGAACCCTTGTTTCCACTCCAATAGATACATGGAATGTGCATCAGCATGTTTCACATCCTCTGTGGATCACTTATAATATGTAATACAATGTCAGTGTAATATAGAGCTATTATAGTATAATGTTTATGCAAACACCAAAGTCTGATGACAAAGCACATGTCAGCAACAATATAACATTTCTTTCAAATAGTGTTGATTCATAATTGTGAAATGTAGATTTGGAATCTATGAATGCAAGATCCATGGAAAAGGAGTGGCATGTGCTTCTTTTGCCGGAGCATAGGGGACAAGATGCTAAGGATGTGAGGGAGCAGGGAGCGTTTGATAAATCCCTATACTTTTTCCTATTCTAAAAACAATCTTTTTAGAAATACATTCCAGGGGCTAGAGAGATGGCTTGGAGGTTAAGAGGCTGCTCTTCTAGAGGTCCTGAGTTAAATTTCTAGTAATCACATGGTGTCTCACAAACATCTGTAATGGGATCTGTTTCCCTCTCCCAATGTGCATGAAGACAGAGTGTGTGTATATATATATAAATATATATAACTTATATATTTGTTTGTATTATATATATTATATGAATATAAATAAATACATAAATTCCAAATGTGATTTACCTGCAATCCTATTATTCAGAAGACTAAAGCTGAAGAATGACAAATTCTAGGCCCAGACTAATCTATAAACTGAGATCTCTTCTCAAAGCACAAAATGACAAACTAGCCAGAATTTCCAGTTAAATTTGCACTTCAATTGGACAGAGTAGGTCTTCCTATGAGTATATTGTAGACCTTGCTTGGAATGTTGTTGTAGTTTAAATGTCAAATATTTTCCCCAGACTCCTGTGTTTGAGCATTTGGTCCCCTGCTGGTGCTGATGTTTTGGAACATGGTGGAACCTTTAAGAGGCGAAACCTTACTGGAAGAGTAGGTCATTGAGAAAGACTCACTTCCTTTCTACTCGCTACTTCCTAAATACAGACGTAATGTGACCAGCTACTTTATGCTCCAGCTACCAAGCCTTCCTTATAACAATGGACTGTATTCCGTTCAACTGTAAGCCAAGATAAACCCTTTCTTGTCCAGATGTTCTATGTAGCTTGTCCAGATGTTCTGTTAGAACAACAAGAAAAGTAACTAATACGAACATACTGTTACTAATATTGTATTTATTGTTTATCTAAAATCCACATTAACAGAACATCCTGAATTTTATCTGGGAACCCTATTTCCACACTGACACAAATTTAACTTGTCTCTTTCAAAAAAAAATAAAACAAACAAAATCTTTTAGGTTGGAGTCCTATTTTTCTTTTATTAAACTTAGGACTTGGAAAATTGTCTGGTTTGTAGTCCCAACTTAATATGCCTTTGAGAGTCATGGAATAATGCCCCTCAAATGCCTGAAATATAAATGTGTCTGCAGTATTTTTTATAGGTGCTAAGTACTAGCAGAGTGGTAAAGATATTAAAAAACTGACCTTACTCAAAAATTGTGTTTCATAATTTATGATTTATCATTGAGCTGCTGTCATGTTATGATGGGTTTTATTTTCTGGTGGAAAGGGTGTAAGTGTGAAGAGGAACTGGTTTAAACAATACTTGGCTGTCTGCCTCAGCCCTGCTGGCCAGAGCAGTGGCAAAAGGCCCCCAAGCACCTGCCCCAGGTACCACT